>NC_056585.1:10637815-10892815 GCF_018340385.1 Cyprinus carpio
GGGAGGATGGTAGATAGAGAGAGATTTCATCTAAACTTTGGTTTGCTTGTTTTAGAAACTCTGAGAAACCGTTGTAATAATGAAGACACAACCGCTCCAGTGGCCCGGAGGATGAATTGCAAAAGTTTCAGTCATTAAATTCTGAAGGATGAGGAAAAAGAATGTGATTTTTGAACGTCAGTGTGTGAGCGATACTGTCTTATGGAATAATTGGGAATCTATTGTCAGTGCATTTTTTTTTAACCATCCAATCCACTATGTTCATGCATTACTATCAATGTTAAAGAGTCTGGGGCATTTCTCCTTTCTTTGTTTTCCCCCCATCATATGTTCTGGACCTTTATGAATTCTCTGTTGATTTTTTGTCTCTACTTGGTACATGAATGCACACAATAGAAGCTGTTTATGAAAAGCTGAGATGTCTATTTTTTAAATCCAGTGCTCAACCCTGATTATAATTCTGAACAAACTCTCCTCAGAAACAGATCTCCAGTGTTATGTCTTAATAAAAGATTCCTGGAAAACTCGAGTGTCTTGCTCTTTCATATGTAAACTCTTAAGGAGCTGTTGGCATAAGTGAGCAGTATGTGTAACTGTTTAACCATTAAGGCAAAACCATTGGTTTTTATGCACTGGTCAATTTTGGGATTGTGAACTATTTTGCTTTCATAAAATGTCTTCTTTCAGACTATTGGAAAGAAAATACACATTTAAGTGTTTATCTTTTTACTCTATTTGTCTCTAGATTTCAATTAATATCTTTAAGAGATATTTTCCATTCACTGAGCCAAAAATCTTTACTTTAGTAGCGTTTACATAAAGCAAACTTTGCAGTATTATTCTTATCTATATTCTGAAGGTTTTTACAGAGGGGTTTGTTCATATATCATTTGCTGGATTTCTATAAAATTGTATTCTCTTCTGCCAGATTTGAAATGATAAAAAGAGAAATCCAAAATTCCCTCTATGAAAATCTTTAAAAATAATGTCAGCAAGACGAGAATTTTCATAACTTGGCATTATCCAGTGTTCAGATGTCTGTTCTGATTTATGGAAATTTATGGAAATGTGTGCATATTTTATTAGATAAAGCCTTGTTTGCTTTTTAAACAATATTTCAGAAAACTTGTAATATAACGCAATTGTTAAAACAGATTTATTGCTTGCAGAATCCACAGTCAGTTCTGCTTGCTTTATCTGTCTTTGTATTTTTAAATCCTGGTGTATTTAAAATAAATAAATAAATACAAAAAAAATTGCCATACAGTAATACTTCAGAGTTGCATTATATAAATGCAAAAATCATAAATAAATAAATAACCTTCTTTAACATTTTCCACAGTGTGTTCGGTCTAGAACAGATCATTTTATTTGTAGGTCATCTATTTCTCCAGCAGGCGGCGCTGCCGCTGCGCGTTAATTGATTCGCCGTGTGTTTGAGCGCCCTCTGCTGGACCTGCAAAGCTGTGCATTACTTGAATCAAACATGTCACTGACGATTGTGCGCCTTTAGGTCAAAAAGAGTGACTCTCGGCGGCAGGTTAGTTTATCTGAGGAGATGATTAGAGCTTCGCCTCTCCGCTGTTTAACTAAAGATGAGAATCTCCCGCGGTCTGCTGTGATTACCTCCATCTCACGAGACCGCCGCTTCTGTTGTTGATCTCCATGAAACGCAAAAACTCGGGTTAGTTACACCTTTTCCTTTTTTGTGGGGAAGACGAAAAACCTCATTTAGCGCTTTCAGAATTCTGCAGGAGTAATTCTATTCTTCATTCGCGTTATTTCCACTCACCGGAAATATCGACTTCTGGAGTTTCTAATCCGCTTGGTGATCCGCGCCGAGGCCCGTATGCGGCGCATCATGTCCGGGTGCGTGTGAAAAAAAGTATCGCATTTGTTTACATTTCAACTTGATTTGATTTGGAGGCACGAATTTAGCGTAAACATGCCCGGTGCGCGCGAGATCGGGCTGGTGGGCGCCGCGCTCGCGCTCACGGGAGGCGTCGCGTGCGCTGTGTGTTATCTGAGGAGGAAACATGGGAGGAAAACACGAGAACCTGAGAAAACAGAGAGAGAAGGGCTGAACGAGGACGGGAGCAGAGGAGAGCACGTGCATAAAGCCATCAAGACCGACAGTGCACTAAAAGCGCCCGTGATATCAGAGGTTTGTGGGTTTGATCCGGTTTTATCCTCTCGGATTGTCTGTTAGCGCAGTGTTATGGTTGCACGGGAGGCCTCAAAGCAGAAAGTTCTGCAGAAGTGAAAGAAAAAAAAATCAGTCGGTTTAAAGTGAAAACAAGTGATTTTAAATGTCATTAATAAATATTATTATTATATTTAATGCTTAACAGGTGCAGTCTGTAACGTATCCTCATAAATAGTAGTATATAGAAAATATTATTATTATATAATGCCAATCCTTAAAGCTGATGTAAATAATTAAAAATGTCATGCAACTTCAATATTTCCCTAAATTTGAATAATTAATAAACATGATCAGAATATGAAATGTTTTAAAAAAAATACTTTAAGTATATGCAAATAACATAATTTATAATGCTAGATGCAAATAGGTTAAATATCATGCGACCTGAATTCATGTTTTCATTAAAAAAACAAAGGTATAATAAACATAATGCTTGAATAGGATACGATGCAAATAGCCACTTATAATAATATTATTATTATAATAATTTTAATACAGTATAATTTATCATGCTTAACAGAAGCTTAAAGTAAATGCAAAATAATAGAAATGTCATGTAATATTGATTCATGCTTTAATAAATGTATAATAATATATTAATACACTACATATCTTTGTACACTACAGATTTTTTTTTTGTTTGTTTTTTAAGTAATTTTAAAGTGTTACATTGGAGTTTATTAAAAAAATTCACTCAAAATAAATTTGCATGCAGCATTTGCATTTTTGAGCATGGTGCATTGATCAAATGAACTGCTTTTGGTTTATTTTATGGACCTCCTGTAGTAAAATCCGCCTCTTCCTGTGTGTCAGTGTGACATGTGAAGCAGCTTTACTCTCCCGTCATGCTATGATTTCAGTAAAGTAATGCATGTTTGTTCTCTGTGTTGTGCAGCCCAGGTCAGCAGGTACTCAGGTGCTGGTATTGGGTCTGGACGGGGCGGGAAAGACTAGCTTACTGCACTGTTTTGCCACAGGTAGCCTGGAACAAGACGTGTGTCCCACTCAGGGCTTCAACGCCATCTCCATCAACAAGGAAGAGCTTCAGATCGAGTTCTTAGAGAGTAAATACAGCTCATTTACACACACATATTATGATTACTATAGATAAAAAAGCAGCATGGTGCTTGCAACACCAAACTCATACAGTAGGTTTGAATCCAAAGGGAATGCATGCATTGATTCAATAAATGCATGCAAGTTGCTTTGGAAAAAATGTTAGTACCACTAAAAATTTTAAAATTAGGTTTTATTTTTATGTCGTTTTCATTTTAATTTTAAAGTTTTTGTAATTTTGCTGTGTTTGTCATTTGTATTTTTGTTATTTAAAAAAAAATGTCTATGTAGTCTTAAGTTTTAGATTTTAGTTTAATTTAGAATAGTTATATTAGTACTTAATTGAAGCTTGTTTCCACCACGTGTGGAAAAAATAAAAAAAAGGCGATAGAAAAGGAAGTTTTTGTCAGACTTTTTTTCCCCTCACAAATCTGAGAAGAAAACTGTAAGATATAAACTCGGTATTGCAAGTAAAAAAAAAAATAAAAAATCTGAATATTTTATTCTATGGCAAAAACAGAATCGCAAGATATAAACTCAAAATTCTGAGAAAAAAGTCTATATTGCAAGATATAAGGTCGAAATTGTGAGAAAAAAGGAAACAGGCTTCCATGGTACTTCAACTTAAACAAAAATTAGAAAAAAATAAAAAATAGCTAAAAAAAAGCTTAAATAATTATTATCAATTATTATTATTTTAAATTTAAGGTTTTATTTCAGTTAACAAAAATAACCCTGGCTTGAAGTGAATAGTGTAACAGTGTGATAGTGTCTTTTGTGCTTCCTCTGTCATGCAGTTGGAGGTACAGAGAAGCTGCGTGATTACTGGCGGATGTATTTGTGTAAAGCGCGTGTGTTGGTGTTCGTGGTGGACTCGTCTGACCCCGAGCGATTCCCTCTGGCTAAACGTCTCCTGCACCAGCTCCTGTCGGCCGACCCCTGCCTGCCTCTAGTGCTGCTCGCAAACAAGCAGGTGAGAGCGTCTGCTGCATGCGCTCTGTAATCCTCTCTCAGCTCGAGCCGTCTGATGGAGTGCATGTCAGGACCATCTGGACGCTCAGACATGAGGTTAAGGTGCTGACGTGCTGGATGTTCTTGCAAACACATCTGGTGTGACAGACGGGCCTTAAAGTCAAGATGAAATCAAACTGGCCCATGAATACAAGTTCCTGCTTAGGGGTGTGTGGTATTGACAAAAAAAAATATTTTCTGTCATTTCATCGATATAATAGTTAGACAACATTTTGCTGAGTGTGTTTTTGTGCTGGTACCTTGACTGATTTGGGCCTGTTGTTGACACATTCTGTGTAGTGGTAAATTCACAGCAGTGACAGAAATTAACGAGAGATACTGTATATTAATACTTAAATTAATAGGTTACCCAAAAATGAAAATTTACTGAAAGTTTATTCACCCTCAGGCCATCCAAGATGCATATGAGTTTGTTTCTTCATCAGAACAGATTTGGAGAAATGTAGCATTACATCACTTGCTCAGCAGTGGATCCTGTGTAGTGAATGGGTGCCGTCAGAATGAGAGTCCAAACAGCACAAAAAAACAAACACAAAAACACACAACTAAACCACACAAATCAATTCCATAAAAACATAAAAACTGCGTTTGTAAAGTTTTGTGAAGTGAAAAATGCAAAATGATGCAAAAAAAGTGCAGTATCAAGGCCTGTTTTCGATAGACAATACATGTGGCACACCCCTATTCCTGTTGTTTTTTTTTTTGGACTAATTGATTAGTGCATGTTTTTTCTGTTATTAGAAACATGGTCCTGTACCAGGATCTTACACATGCTTCGCTCTCTCTCACGCAGGATGTCCCCGGGGCCCAAGGGATCACTGATCTTTACGAGGCACTGGATTTGGGTAATGTTGGCGACGGGCACCGGCTCAGTGTGATTGGTACTCAGGTGAAGAAGGGAAAGTCTGGGGCCAACGCCGGTGTGCAAGATGCTCGTGACCTCATCATAGAGATGATGTCAGATGATTGACCACCGACTATATGTCTTTAATATGGCTTCCTATGGTCCCAGTTATGAAGGGCTTTACATTCACCAAAGAGTCTTCAAACCAGATGACAACAAAACAGCTGTTTTTGTAGTAGAAGAGAGACTAGTTCTCTTAATAATCTTCATGACACTAAAACATTATGATTGTTATAACTGAGAAAGAAAACTGAGCATTTTGAAAAAGATGCCAAAGATAATCATGTTTTTCAGTGTATTGCTGCTACTGTTGTTATTGTGGATTATGGGATGTTTGATTATGAATTAACTTTGCTTTGATTGGTTTATAATGTAACTTGCTGACTTGTCAGTAAGAAAAGTCTATAATCAAGATGACTGTATGTTATTTTTGTAACTTGACCTTTCTGTCTTTAAATGGCTTTTTGTTGCCAGAAATCAAGTGAAGATTTGAGCAAATTGGCGATTGTCTTTTGACAAACATTAAATATGAATTGAAATGACTGAATTGTGTTTGTCATTTTTGTAACAAAAATCCCCTAATGTTATTTTTAGCATTAATGACATCATGTTTAGAATCTTTAGAATTGCTGGAATCTCTGTTTATGATGTCACTCTTACATGGTATGTTAGTTCAGGCTAATTTCAGCTCTTCACTGAAGACAGAGCAGGACCATGTGACTTTGGTTGCCGTAGTAACAGCTTCCTTAGCAACCGTCGGTCTCTATTGTGACATTCAGTAAGCTTTTAGTTTCCCAGGATTCCTTTGGGTCTGTACCTGGACAGAATGGACTCGGGTAAAGTCTGCATTTAGAACAAAGCCTAAATGGTCTTATGTTATTTTTATTGAAAAATAGGTTAATATGATTTTTTTTCTTTCCCTGAAAGAGCCTGAATTAAAGGATAGGTATGTATAGGAGAAATAAAAACATTTGAGATTTCTTTATCATTTCTATTTGTAGGAAACTGATAACATGTTTGCTTGTAGGATTTCATTTCTAGCTCAACCAAAGGAGTCCAAGACCATTTGGGCCACAACACCTTGGTAACACTTCTTTTGCATGTTCTTTAACTTGATTATAACCTAAAACTATGGTGTCAACCATGAGTACAAATATACCTGAGGCTTATATTTTTCAAACAAACATAAAACAGTTGTTTCATCCCTTGATCCTGCTGACTTACCTGTTGTGCTTGTGTTCTGGGATTCAGGATACTGACATGGGGAAACCAGGAATCGATTCGGCCGCTGTCCCGCTCAGCACTGCAAGCCAGTCCGAGCCCCAGAATAAAGGCCCTGGCCCAGCCTAAGAGAGACTTCTCCCTCCAGATTCAGCTCAGGTAGCGAGAGACAACACAGATGTCTTACAACTTCCATTTTACTTAGTTCTTGTACACTAATGTTCAAAAGTTTGGGGTTATTTACAATAGTTTTTAATGTAGGAAATAAATACTTAAACCTAAATTGGATCATAAAATATGTTCTAAATTCTGCACCCCCTCGTTAAAGTAATTTACTGATTGACTAAACCTAACCCCACCCCTAATCCTAACCCTAACCCCTCCCCCATGCCTTCTGCTAAACCTACCAATTCTAGGGGGTACATAATCTGGCAGGGGTGCAGAATTCGGCACAACACATTAATGGACATTCTTGGACATTGGTCAAAGATGTGTTTACAACGAAAATAACCTTTTCTCTTTTTATCGCCACTAGGCTAACAATTTTAAAGAATTTATGGCAGCACTTTATTTTACAGTCCTGTTCCTCATGTACATACTATGTACTTATTATAGTAATTACAATAACTATGTAATAACTAGGTACTAACCCTGAACCTACCCCTAAACCTAACGCTAACCCATGTAGTTGTACCTTGTATTACCAGAACTTTCTTAGATAAATACACTGTAAGTACACTATAAGTACATGTAAGTACATGTACTGTAAAATAAAGTGCAACCAAACTTATTTTCAAACCTATATTATATGACATTATAATGTGAGTTTGCAGGGGTTTTAAACCTCCACAGCAGCTACTCACCAATAGCAAATTACAAGAGAACAATATGTCTGTTGTTCTCTATGTTCGCTGTTGATGATGAATTATGATGATTGTTAAGCACCTGAGCACAGCCTTTTAGACTCCTCCCCCAATTACGGGTCATTGTTTATACATTCAGACATATTCAAATATACACACGTAAACCTTATTAATATTTTGTTAGGTTTTCAGTTTTTCTTTTTCTTTCTTTTGTTTCCTTTTCAAAAGTGACACTGAGAGTTCACTTTTAAAAACCGTAAATCCTTGAGTGGGCGTGGCATGTGGATGCTATGCAAATTAGCCCCGGCAAGCCCCGCCTTAACGCTGCAACTGATTCCAACAGAAACTGTTCTTTTAAATTGTAATAACATTTCACAATATTACAGATTTTACTGTATTTTTGATCAAATAAATGCAACTTTGGTGAACATAAGGAACTTAAAAAAAAAATAAAAATCTCGCCAACCCCACATTTTTGAATGGCACAGTATAGGAAGCTCAGGTTTAGCTGTTTCAGCTTATACGGAAGGAACGTTTAGGTTAATAATGAATGAGCTGAGATCAGCATTCAGAATCAAGCATGTGACGACTGTTAGTTTGCCCTACACCTTTTAGTGGAAATGAGAAAGCAATCCATAATTCTTGCTGTTCATTTTTGGATGCTTTGAGTAATGCAAGTATACGAGTCATATGCCTGAGTCCTATGAATTAGCAGATTAAGTCTGATGCCAAGGAGATAATGGATAAAATGAATTTAGTTCTCCGAGTCCAGCTGGCAAGAGTGTTTCCAGCCCCGTTCTCCACCAGAAAGCATAAAAATCACTCTTATAAAAGTCCATGCTGAGAAATATGGGTGTGATTAGCATAAACACACTCCAAATCCTAGTTTCAATTGTTCCTAGTGAGCATCCTGTGACACTCGTCCTATTGTCTTATTTGAAAAGGCGGATTTTCACTCGGATGTCAAACGTTCCCTCTGCAATCTTCCTGCAGGAAAGAGGAAGAGGAGGAGGAGAGGAGAAGGATGAAGATCTCCCGCCCTTCCTCTCATGCAGTGCAGTATGAGAACATTGTCCGTCTAGCGACTCCCAAAACCCGAGGAAGAAGTGCCCAGGAAGTGAAGTAAGAGGTCAAATAAGAGCCTGGATACATTCAAGAGATCTTTCCAGAACTAAAATTAGCTCCTGCTGAGGAGGAAGCCAAAATTCAACATCTGTTTTTGCAGTAGCACTGTGTGTGTGTTCTTGATTCTTCATAAATTATTCTAATATGCTGATTTGCTGCTCAAGAAGCATTTAATTTTTTATTATTATCAGTGTTTGAAAACAGTTGTGCCGCTTCATAATTTTTGTGGAAATTGATACATTTTCAACAGAATTCTTTGATGAATAGAAAGTTGAAAAGAACAGCATTTATTTGATACACCATAAATGAATTCGCTCTCCCTTTTGATCAATTTTAACGCATCCTTGCTGAATAAAAGTATTAATGTTTTTCTGTAGTTATCCACACTCATTTTTGTGTGAGCATGACTGTCCCATCTGGCATGTGAGTCCCAGTGTAAGGAACGTGGTGGTCTCACCTCGAATCCTCCAGCTGGCCAACCCCAAAACCAACCACCCCAACTTCACCAGCAACAGACAGGTCTGAACTTACAGGAGCAACATCGCTTTTAAACCAAGAACTGGTTCTGGTGCTTAATTCATAGTGACGACGAGTTTTACATATCCAAGCACCATTCACATTGGCTTTGTGTGTTTGTGTGCAGAATGTGCAGACATTCATCTCATATGCAGCTCAAACAGCCAAGATGACGTCCAGACTCGAGCAGCTCTCACTGCCCAAACTAAGAAAGAACAGACACTTCTACAACCCCGGACGACCAGAGAGTCCGATCCGAACTGTAAGAGACAGATGGGCTTTTCACACTGACATTTCAATCCCCACTTTTAACTTGTTCAATCTGATTGTTTACGCAGTGTAGATGCTCATGTGGTCAAATGCGTTTGAACAGCCACTAAATATAGCCTTCTCTCTGCCTACTGACCTAATTGTTAAACATTAAATTTAACAGTAAACAGTACATTTGGTTTGAAGGTGGGATTTTATTTTTTTTAAATAGCACAATGTTCTCATACCATTCCTGATTCTAACGCAAACCCACAGTATTCAGCGTAGTTTTGCAGGTATTAGAGCAGAAACGAGAGCTTGCTGTTTTCTGTTGTCTCCTTTTGCGTTCATAAGTATAGTGTGCAAACCCATTTCACAATATTAGATCGAAAAATCAGAAACATACATACACCCGCACATAGCCCTTCCCTGGAAAGTGGACAAAGAAGATTAAAACACCAGATGTAAAGGGGAATGTGTCTCCATTGTGTACTTGTGATCCAATCAACCAAAACGCATTTGAATAGCAGGTGTAAACAGGGCCTCAGAGAGCCTTGGAATACAATTGATAAAAATAAAAAAACCTGTTGGTCACCCTTTCACTTGTTTTAGTTGGTAGGTCTACTACGACATGAAATCTGTCTGGACTCCCAAGTGTGGATTGATTCAGCTGTCTTTGGCTTCTCTTACAGGTGTCTAGGGGAGCAAGGAACGCCACGGCGAGTGCTCGGATCCAAGCTTTATCCACTCCTAAAGCCCTCTCTAAAGATTACATCCCACCCAGAGAACCAACATGGCAGCCCTGAGAAAACAAGACATGCCACAAAGCAGTCATCGTGTGCAGTTATTGTATTTTGTCACTTTCTCACCACCCCCCTTTTCCTATTAAGAGCTTGTTGATTGGTTGAACTCTCATTGCTTTCGCACTGGTTTTCTAATCACGGCCTCAGATTTTGACTCTGGACTACTTTTGACTGAAATTTAAGTACCACATTATTCTTAGCCTGCTGCCAGAACCGCCTGGCTCCTCAAACAGGACTCTGTGTTTTACGCCTATAGTGTTTCCAGATTCTCTCTCGGTCTAGACGCTGCAAGGGAATCTACGATTATCAGCATCTGGTATGAACATCTGTGCAAGTTTTCTTGCCTGGACTTTCATTCTACACATTCAATTAGATTTTACTTAAGGTATTTCATTAGTTCCATTGCACATTAAATTTACTGTTAAAAAACAATAAACAACCCATTTTAAAAAAGTAAATCTTTATATTTAAATATTTTAATTTACCAGGGATGCTTTGTAGTGATTCTTTAATTGAGTAATTGAAAATGAGTTGTCAGTAACTCAAAAACTGTCACATTTTTGCATGTGTTTGGACTCTGTCACTACAGGAGCCAGTTGGACCTCAGATCAGATCATTTTTTCCTGCTGTTCTCTCAAAGTCTCTCCTATTCCCATGATCCTCTAAATCTCTCTCTGACCCATGGGTGACAGATTCTACTTGTGTCTGTCGAGTTGTCGTGGTAGCACACAAAGCCACGGCTCTCTGTCAGCCATTCAGATTCAGTAAACAGAACTAGTTCCTCTAACTATATTAACTCATCAAACTCAACTGAGTCAGATCCTCATCAGACGGATTTAGATGTGAAAGATTCATGTGTAAATAGCATCAGAGATCAATTGAGGGAGGTATTCCAACATATATAGTCATGTTTAAAATTAATAAAACTACATATTGTGGTTCTGCTGTGTTGATTGCAACCCATTTTGCAACCCTCTCTCTTCATATATTTAAAAAAAATAATAATAATTTCTTACAGTGCTTGACAGTTTCATATTTTTTTTTATCCGGTACTAACTGTATTATTTTAATATCGTCCAGGATATGCCAGGAAGCTTGCTGCAGTGTGTTTGTGTTCAGCTCAGCATCTGCGCTGCAGTCAAATGAATGTTTGTTTTTCCGTTGAGGGTGTGGGATGTTTTTTCATGCCCCACTACTCAAACACACACACACACACACACACACACACTCGTTTACCACTGCAGTCAGCTGCGCTCTGCCAACCATTTAAAAGTTGGCTCGTCTGTCCATCCTTTGCTTACTGGATATGTTTAAACATTTAAATATTTTATGAAACGCTACCATCAGCGTTTGAGTCATGTGGACTGTGTTGTTTAGTCCACTCTTCCACCATCCTTGTCATCAGGATTTCATTTTAAAACCTCTTTTGCTCTCCTTAACACGTTTCAGTTGGTGTCCAGTTTTTCAGATTCATTCAGAACAAGCTGTTTTGCTCAGCTGTTGCCCTTTCATAGATTAGGAAACTTAACTCAGACATGGTTCTCCAATAATTTCGATGAAGAAATATATCAACAAATTGTCATACAGTTAGATTAAATTAAATAAATGTAACATTTACATACAGAGATCTTTGACTTTTGATATTGTAATATTTATTATGTGAGCAGACATTGAAACATTACAGAGATTTCTTATGGACTTCTAGTAGAGGCAGATGTGAGAATGCTGTGGTCTATTTTTGTAGGAGAAAAAGCAGAAGACGAGTCAATTTGTTCTCAATTTAATCTCAGTGTCTAGCACAAACAATTGAGATGATAAAGAGACCTTTTTTGTTTTAGGTTTATAAATAAAGATATAGATCAAGTGTAACTCTCTGATGTTTCTCAGCTCCATGATGATCCTCCTAATGATAAAGCTCTATACTAATCATTCGACACATGAAATCAAACCCTGACATACAGATGTAATTCTTTATATACAGATGCTTACATTTAGTTTATTTACGAACATTCAGTAGTTATGGCAATAAAATGTATGACATACACACACTTCGTTTTGAGCAAAAGATTACACCTTAGATAAAATAAAAATATAATAAGACTCATATCGCTCTTCAGACTTCAGAAAACATCCTCAAATAAGAAAAGAGAGAGTGAGATGGTCTACTGAACAATCACGGGAGCAGAGAGAGAAGAAGAAGAACACGAAGATCTTCTATCAGTCCTTCACTGATCCCAGTTCAGCAGGGAGACCTTCTGCTTTCCTCCACTGAGCATTTCGCATCCTGAACCATTTCTACAGAACAGAGAGAGAGAGATTAGGCCGACTGTAAATCAGGAGATATCACATAATTGTACAGTTTTTTATCTCATGAAAAAAATTGGACTGGTGCTTGCAATAACTTTTCAATTTGTATGTTTACATGTACCATTTTTTATCAGTTGGAATAAATTCAAGCCAATTTTGGATTCTGAAAGCTCTGTTTATATTAATGCAAGGTATTTTATTTTACATGCTTATTGTTTTCCTATTGATCTGATTGTTTCAGGTATAAATTTATTTCAGATCAAGCTCAATCGGATCAGTTGAAGTGTTAACATGAAGGCTTTTCAATCGAATTAAGCCGTCGATCTATAAATGGAGTATTTGAATGCGTTATTCAAATCTGTTTCAACACAAGTGAAGAACTGAGTAAATATTTCACTTTTACGCACTAATCTTAGACTATCCCAAATTAGCTGATTTTCAGAGAAACAGAGTTGCACAACAGCTCTGAGGTACAATGATCTTTAACACTAGCATTGCAACACACTTGCAAAACTGTCAGTGTTTTTCATAACAAACCATGAGTGTACAGTATATAAAAAGCTCTGTATAAAATCCCCTTCTTTGGTAGGGTGACTATATGTCCTATTTTTCCCGATTTCTAAACTCAGTGAAATGTCTGGGTTTTGGCTTCGTTTTCCTTTTGTTTTCATTCCTGTTAAAGGTAATGACTGAAAAGTAATTTGACCAATAGCATGCATTGTACATAATTGACCAATCATGGCATAATGCATTAGGTAGAGAGACCATCAATAGAAAAACACAGACATTTTAGGCAATTTAGAGGCATAGTCACCCTACTTTTGGTAGTATTTTGTTTGTTCACCTAAAAAATATGCCACTATGTTTCAGAAGAACAGCAAACACTGTGTGAACTGCATTTCTGTGTTTGTGCTAACAGCAGCGCGGCTCATCTTCACCTCACTGGTTTTAGTGCAGCATGTGTAGTGTTTGGATCCGAGTCAAATGTTACACATACTGCACTCAAACCTGTGAGGTTGTAGTCCACCCATCACTAACCCTACAGTACATACACACAGAGTGTTTACTAGCCAACACGGCGAGCAGGCATGACCGGTTTACAGAGAGAGAAAGAGAGTTGTACACCTGTTCCTCATACCGCACCCTCTGTGTTCGAGTTTTCTTAGCATTAAAATAATGCAAAGTGGTGATTCATTTTTTCCCTGGGTCATATTTGCCTAATAAAGCCATAGACGAGTCACTGCGCTTAGCTTTCAGAGTGACATTTTCATGACAATTTTGCACATATATCACATTCTTAATAGTCTTCACACAGGATCATATATTAGGGTTATTGTGGGTCTTAGAAAGAATAAGTTCGCCCTTCCACGAATTAAGGCCTTGAAAATGTCTTACATCAGAGCAGAAATCAGAATCATGTTGCATGCAGTGCTTTAAAAATAATATCTTCCTCTGTATTTTTGTCTTGTTTTCCAAATTGTACATCTAAACATCCTTAAATCAAGATGCATTTAATTAAGATGCAAAATGAAAATAAGAAGTCTCAGAAAGTCTGTTTTCCGAAACAATTATTAAAATAAAGTTAGGTTATGATTAAAACAAGAACCAATATCTGCCAATGGTGTATGAAAACTTGTTTTCACTTTGAATCAAGTTAATTTGGCAGACATTTGTTCTTGTTTTAATCTTAAACTCACTTCATGTTGATCAGTTTCACAGAAAACAAGACGTATTAACAGTCATTCTGCTTCTCAAGTAAATGTTTCTTGATTTAAGCATCTTTAGACATTCACAAGATAAAAAATAACAGAATTTACTTTAAATACACATTTACCAAAAATATTTAAAAGAACAGAATTTACTTGAAATAGACATTTTCGTATTATAAATGTCTTTACTGTCACTTTTAATCAATTTAATGCATCCTTTCTGAATAAAAGTATTACTTTCTTTCCAAAACCCCCAAATCTTTAACATTGTACGGTATATTAACTATGACTTGGGCAGGAGTGAATGCAATTAAGTACACTATATACATTCACACACCTAAAATGGTGAATTGCTAAGCCTGTTCTATTGTGCAGGGTGATTTATCACAAAGGCGTTCACATTTTGCATAAATGCACTTGGTTTTTCACAATCATAGTGACAGAAACAGACCAGCCTCAAGAAGGAATGTGTTTCCAGTAACATTCTTCCAAACTTCACGCTGTCAGCACTGAAAGTGTTGCTCACAATCTCTGAAGTATCTATTAGATGCTGTAAGTAGACGCATTACAGCATTACTAACTGCCCCGTTACATCATGACTCCTGTGTGGGTTTTTCCTTTGAAAGAGTGTGTTTAGAAATCAGACACAATGCGTTTGAACATGTCGACTGTATCCGTAAGATGGAAGGCGCATCCGGAGGCGCTCCGGGTCGCCTATTGTGCTCCAACACTTTGTTTATGGTCAGTGTCAGCTCTCCATTCACATGCCTTTGGCTTTTAATGCTGTCAGTGTGTTATTTTGAGCTGGTGACAGCAAAACAGGAATGAAGACAATGCATGAGAGGAGCTTGCATCATGGGTAACGTGGCTTGGTTAAAGATCTCATGTGTTCACTGAGAAGTTTCATGTTCACACTCTGGAAGGGTTGATCCATGAACTTTCATAATGCAATTAAGAGTTTTGACCTCCAGAGCGACTCAGTTTGTTTAAGTAAAGACACTTTGAGCAATGAAAAACACCTCTCTTTAACATTTATTGTCGTTATTAACTTTCTCTGATCAAATAAAGTCAGGCAGGTTGTTATGCAATAAAAGCTCATAAAGCATATGTCAAACCATGTTGACTGAAATAAAACATACCTTGGTATTATCATATATTTGGACACACAGCATAGCAAGTTTTTAACTTATGTGATTACACTGAGATGTAAATGCCGTGGTACAATAGTATATAAGCAGCATCCCAACTAACATAAATATGTATGCTAATGTTCACATCAATCATTTCTCAAAGGTCGCAGAACATAAAATGTTTTAAAACTGATTTTTCTTGGTTATGTTTACGTTACAGAAACATCAAGGGAAGGTTGAATTTGATAATTTTGCAAATATTATTGAAACATTATTTTGAATGTTCTCTAAACCATGTGAAACCAAGTAAGTTGTAAAGTATATAAAAAAACAAAAAACAGACTGATGTCAAACATGTTTCAGAAATCCATGAACAATGTATAAATAATGTTTTTGTGCAAACGTTTTGATAACGTTATTAAAGACCAGATATCTGCTCTAATATATATATATATATATATATATATATATATATATATATATATATATATATATATATATATATATATGTATGTATGTATATAAATATCACAGGCAGGTTTTGACATTAAAAATAGAGTCATGCGCTTATGATTACAACACTAATAGATAGATAGATAGATAGATAGATAGATAGATAGATAGATAGATAGATAGATAGATAGATAGATAGATAGATAGATAGATAGATAGATAGATCTCACCGCTGTCTCCTCTTCGCTCAGCCCACACTCCGCTGAGATCAGCATCAGCGTGGTGTAGTCGGGATGTTTGCTGACCTTCGTGAAATTCTCCTCCAGAACTTTAATCTGATCCTCCGCTAAACGCATCCCGAACATCGCCATCGCGTCTCCACTCGCGCTCATGTTTCAACTCCAAACAACTGAAAAACTAAAATCACAACTCGACTGATGTCAGTCAGTCTCAGCGTGCCATGCAAATAAAGTCCAAAGTCTGGAAAAGAAGCGCCAGGCTCCACGAGGAAATGCTGTGGAAAAGGGAAAACTCAGTTGAGTGCGTGTGAAACGCCTCTCTTCAGTGGCAGCAGAGAGTGCAGTCGCGCCAGCTGTGTGTACTGTACCTGATGATGGCCAAACTCCATCTGCCTCGCCTCTGATCATTCACAGCATTATGTAATGCCCTCCGGGTGACGTCACAGCGCGGCTGAAGCGCCAGAGAGCTTTGAAAGCACCTCAGACAATGAGATCATACAGTGTATACATTATAAACCTGTCAAGAACATGTCCTGGCCACTTCACCTCAAAATAAATAAATAAAACAATAAATAAATGTAGGCCTGCCAATTTTCTAAGGACTGTGATGCAGAAAATACAATATGCAAAAATGCAAAAATAATATTAATAATAATAATTGTATTTATAAGGTATATTAATAAATAACAATAACAGCCCTATATTATTATTGTAATTATTATTATTATCATTATATTTCATGTATTTAACGTACAAATATTTATTTTAATATATATAAAAATATTTATAGTAGAATAGTATAGTACTTTAAAATAATAATAATAATTATTATATTTATTGTATTTAATATAATCAGATATACAAACATGTATTATTATAGATTTAATGTATTTAATATATGAATATTTATTAAATATATGAATAAATGATATATATAGTTTGTTTTTTAGCTTGCTCACATGTTATGTGAAACTCATACGGGCTGTGCAGCAGTTGTCAGCAATTTGATTATATCTAGTCTGTACAGAAACAGCTCTTTTAGTGAAGTTCTGTAATGAAGTTCTTTAATTGATTATCTTTCTGTCTCTCTCCCATCTCAGGTGCTAAATTCAACCCCCGGGATGTTTGTGCAGATGTGTTGGGTATTTCTCCATCAGTGATGGGAACGCAGCAGTTTACAGCACATCTGTTGTGCTTGTTCATGTCATGACTGTGAAGAGTCAGAGGAATGCTGAGCGGTGAGTTCTGTGAAAACAGAAACACATTTCTGCTGTAGAGGAGCCTGCAGGCGTTTGTCAGAGAACACGGATATCCAGACTGCCACTGGACCCTCTGGACTGATTATATATCACTGTACATGCTACACAGTCCCTATAGAGTAAACACACACACACACACACACACACACACACACACACACACACACACACACACACACACACACACACACACACACACACACATCCTCATCCTGTGGAGCTGCATTCTCTCAGCAGGTTGTAACTTATGTAAAAACTTGGAGTTGTTTAAAAGAATGGATTTTCATACAATATGCTTTTTCAGTGCTGCTTTCATGATGATTATATGACGTCTGTGACATGATTTGATCTTCTCCTGTCAGATTCACCTGCTCAAGTGAATGAAACACAGTTGACACTGTAACACCAGTCTCTTGCCACTTGCAGGGAACTACAATTACTACTTCTTTTTTTTTCCTGTGTAGTGTTATTTTAGTATTATTTATATGATTTTATAGTAATTATTAATATTTTACGTTATTATTATGTTTTTCATTTTAAGTTTAATTAAATTTGTTATGTGCTATTTCATTTTATTAGTTTTGGTTCAATATTTCTATTTATTTTTTATTTCAGATTTAATAATTTTAGTACTTCACCTTATTTGTTTAAGTTAGTTTCAGTGTTATTTTAATATAATTGAGATACTATTATAGTATTTATGATATTTTTAATTAGCTTTTATTTAGAAATTTTAATTTTAGTTAAAGTTTTAGTATTTTTTGTGTGTGTTTTTGTCATTTTATGTTTTTTTTTGTTATATCCATATTGTTTTCATTAATTTTAATTTCAGTTTTTGTTTTAGTAGTTAAATGTTGCCTTGGTTTTAGTTTTATTTCAATTAAAGTTTGTTTTATTTCAAGAAACAACAATCTTTGATAGTTTTAGGTTTAACAATAATAACCCTGACAACATTTCAAATTTTTAAGTTATTTTAAGTTAATGTAAATAAATAATATGTATGTATGTATGTATGTATGTATGTATGTTTTAATAGCTTAATTTCAGTTCTAATAATTCTAGTTCAGAATCTAATTCTCCTTAGGATGAAGTTTTCTTTACACAACTAGGAAGAAGCTAATCATATAAAATCCATCACTGTTTTATCATTTGCATTACACTTTCTGTTGCTTTTTTATATTCTTAAAAGACACATAGAAAGTTCACAATACTGAATTGTTATGTAATTGAAAGCTGTAATTTCTAAGTGGTTGCTAGGGTGTTCAGGATTGTTGCTAGGTGATCTGTATGATGTTTTAGATCTTGCTAAGTACTTGTTTACTCACTCGACTCCAAAGCGCCCACAGGTGTGAAAAAGCAATAGTCATGTTTGCCCCCAACGATCAGCTGCATTTATACTTAAACTGTTAAATGCAAATGTAAGCTAAAGAGAAACTGGGTCATGAAACCGATGCTCGTCCTTCACTTTTGTACCCGAACAAAACAGAATCAATGCAGGTGACTTAAAATACTGTCTTTTATTTCTATGGCATTGAGTGTTGTATTGATTCCTGCCCTTTTGGCATCATTTCTCGACCTCCTTTAACCCGAAGTGTTTTTCTGTTGCCTGAGGAGAGGGTGTTGGGTTTGAATGATTCACAGTTTTGTTTTCTGAAGCTCTTTGAAAAGGTTCAGGTAACAGTGTCCATACTTGCTCCTGTGAACACATTCTGGTCCCGTCTCTCACCGGGAGGGGTGTTTTCTGCTCACGCTCTGAAATGCTCTGTATTTAATGAGAGATTTTCATAAGTCAAAATGCTGTTAAACTCGTGATACTGTGTCATTAAGTAATACAGGCGGATGCAGAAGGTCATGCATTTGAACAGTATTATTGTATTTACTGTATAAGGGTGGAGAGGTGACATGTTTGGATAGGGAGGAGATGAGGTGTGGACATCCAGGATGAATCTTTGGCAACATTAGTTAGAGAAAAGATGATTTTAATCAAGTGTGTTTACAGATGCTTATAGTTAGTCAGCAGGGTGGAGAACAAGAGCGCATATTCAGCACATGATTTCATACCTGATTATGTAAACAGCAAACATTCAGACACAATATAGTGAATATAAATGTGTGTTTGAACTGAATCCAATACCTTGAGGATAACATGTGCCTCAAATAGATCAGTTGATTTATCTGCCAATATCTGGCCAGTTTTAATATTTGTATGGATTTTGACTAAATAAAGAGTAAAATTAGCTTTCGTTTAATTTCAACATTTTATGTATCTCAGAGTATAATGTAGAAATATATATAAATAAAATATAAAAAATAAATGAAGTAATATAAATAAAATATAATTAATAATCAGATGTATAATAAAGATCTACGTATAAATACAATGATTCAGCCAATATTTAGTCAATTTTACTATTTGCGTCAGCCAATAATAATGCACACATCTGACTTTTAAGTAATTATAGAATATAATTTCTAAATATGTAAAAAATATTATCATTTAATTTATTACTTAATTTATGAACATCAACAAATTAAATGCATACTAAATAAATATGATCATACTTCTGTATAATATAAATAATAATATTTATTGAATTTAATTAATAATCAACTGTGTAATAATTTAATTTCTAACTGATTATTAACAAAGGATTGAAATAAGATTTTTAAGTTCTTCTTCATATTAGCGTTTTTATCAAACACTGAGAAGAAGAGAAGGAATGAGCTTTTGCTGCTCCATCCTTGACTTCATTTTATTACTTTCTTAATGGATAGCCAGGTTTTCAGTGTAGTTTAAAACATTTTAACTTGTTTAAATCATTCCACAAAATTCCACAGATTCCCCTCCAAAACCATCACAGAAAATGCATGCATAAATAAAAATAATTATATAATTATTATAATTAATATAATGATATAAAATTAGTTTTAAAAAAATCAGTAAAAAAAGGGTTTTGAAACCTTGAGGGTCCACACAATTAAGTGGGTTATGTGAGAACAAATATATTTTCTTTTTTTGTGGAACACTCATTAAAACACTTTTTATCTTTTTATCTATTGGACAGCAATTCCTGTTTTGGTCCTTTGTCCTGATGATTGACATGTAATGCGTAAACAAACATGCATGTGTATGTGTGTGTACACACAGGTGTGTGCATGCATGAAATGTTTTGGAAAAACACTGAGGGTCAGGAAGAGAGCTGATGTGCTCATGTGATCATTAGTGACTCAGGAGTCAGTATGCAGATAAAGATCAATAAACAACACTGACTAGAAGTGAAACACATTTATTTAGTAAATATTGTGAAATTTTATCACAATTTAAAATATCTGCTTATATATCTGAATATATTTTCAAAGGTAAAAGCTGAATTTTCAGCATAAGCGTCACATGATCCTTCAGAAATCATTCTAATATGATTTGCTGCTCAAGAAACATTTCTTACTATTAGGCAATCTGTTGAAAACAGATGTGCTGCTTCATATTTTTGTGGAAACTGTTACATTTTTAAATGGAAAACTTTTAAATGTCATCCTCTGAATAAAAGTAATAATTCATCACTTACATATTATTCAGAAAAGATCAAAAATAGACTGTAAACAGATTCCACGGCAGATCTGACGATGACTGTCAATGAAACCACTGACATTTGTGTGTCTTTTTTGTTGTTGTTGTTTGTTTGTTTTTTAAAGAAACAGCGACATGTTTACTGACCCCTTAAGATGTGACCTGCCTAGGAATCCCGCAGTCTCCCCGTTTCCTGTCAAACAATGAATATTGTGCTCAGACAGGAAATGCCCCCATGTTCTTCTGTGGTACATTTAATGCATAAAAACAACCATCTATCTGTGTGTGTGTGTGTGTGTTTGTGTACAAACAACAGAACAAAATATGAATCAAAATGTTCCACGGAATAATTACAGAGATCTTAGTGCATGTCATGCTGTATCCAAAGCACAAGAAGTGAACCAGAGAGACGAGAAACATGCTTGGAAAACGTAAAGGGAAAATGCGGTCATTTATCTGGACAGGAGGAAGCGTGTGACATCATTCCCATGAAATATCATTTCAAGAATTCTGTAGTGGAAAAGAGATGCTGCCAACAAAAAAAATAAGTGTGTGTGAGTGAGTGTGTGCCTATGTCAGGAGGGCAGCCTATGAAATCAGTACAACTCAAAAAGTCTGTACCACTCAAAATGACCACTTGTTTACAAATAGCCTAGGTTGTGTGGTTCTGAGCCTTGAACATCTTGCTCCATTCACTATATCATATGTAACCACCGTAAAAATATTATTAGTCTATTTCTTTTGGAAGCTCACTTAAAAATCCACTTGGGTCAAAAATCTGAGGGGCACGTGCTTGACGCCTCTGCTCGGGGGCCCACTAAACACGCTACTGGCAGAATGGCTTTAGATGTTCTGAACAGAAAGAATAACGATCACGCGCTCTTTCCTCCTCAGTAAGACTAAACGAAAGCGTTTTGTTTTCCTCTCTGCATTGTTGTTCTATTATTAGACGCCTTTAAGAACAGGAAACAAGAAGTGTTTTGCTTTCACTCTCCTTTGATTATTATCAGTAAGAATAAAGAGTCATTCACACAAATTCCTGTTAATAGTCTAATTTGATACTTGAGATATTTTAACAATTTTTAGAATTGTTAGCAAAAACTATAATATATATATATATATATATATATATATATATATAAAATTACAATGAAAATATAAAAATAAAACAAAAAATCACTAGAACTTAAACTAAAATTACAATGAAAATATAAAACTAAAAGCGAATTCAAAATATTAATAAACACTATAATGGTATTAAATACTATAAAAACAATATATAATACAAAAATAGCACTACATGAAAAAACAGAGTTCTGATGCTGATGGGATATTTTCGATTACATTTTTTTTGTATTATTTAAAAAGTTTCAAACCTCATTTTGAGTTTTGCAAAACATGAAAATAAAATAGACCATCTCTACAAAAAAAATAAAAAATAAAAATAATAAACTGTTTATTTAATTGACCTGCCTGGTTAAATAAATGTACATAAATGCAATAATAAAACAAATAAAAAAATACAACACTTATCCAAAGCAACTTACTGTACAAATGACATCTGCAGCAGACAATGAACCAAACACCCAAAACTAGAATTGTCATTTCATTTTATTCAATAAGCTTGTCATAAATTATAGCACATTAAAATATTTTTTTGTGTTGAGTTACAAAGTGGATAGCAACATTTGTTGGTGGCCTGATCGGTTTTCTCAAAGAAAACAATGCATTGTTAGCCAGGGACGTCGTAGCTTCATTAAACAGTTTCAAGCAGCTGATGCTGAGAAGACGAGAGGAGAGTTCGAGCAGCCACTGTTGAGTCGATGCTGGATGAAGACAGATGAATTATTACACCATCACGACAGACACGCTTTCACATTACATAAGGAGAGGAGGCATTGGGAGAGGGGAAGAGACAGGAGGGGAACAAAAGGAGCAAATAAAGAAAACATATAACAGTACAAAGTGTGCATGAGTGGATGTTTCGCAGTGATTAATAATATGAAACAAAGAGCTCTGAGTTTTGCTTGTATTAATAAACCCAAATACATGCTTACAATGATTGACAATGAAAACAAACACAATAATTCAGTGTGAAACACAGGAAAATAAACAGAAAATGTTTTTCGCTGCATCTGGGTACTCATGTTAATGGCTAAATATGAAAGGGGAGTAAGCAGATGGGAATGATTGAAAACAGCTTGTTCAGTGTCTCTATGTGCAAGTCAAGTCCACAACATTTCATCTTTGTCCTCTGCGCTCTTTTTTTACCATAATAGTCCATTAATCACTGACTTTCTAACTTCTATTATCCTTTAATTGTCTTTAAATAAACCCCGCCCCCCCTCGCCCCAGACGGGCCACAGGCTGTGATTGGCCTGTGGGGCAAGGGGGCGTGTCTCTGCCTCTCTGCGGTCCAATCAAAGAGCTCCCTTTCTAAAGTTGAGCTGCGGAACAGAAGCTATCCTTCAGTCTGGGGCCGGTTCTATGGGGTTCTTCCATTCTACTTCGACATCTGCTGCTGAACGTGAAGCAAGAACTCATAATAAGAGAAGGCAGATTCAGTGCGGTCCTCCACGAGGTGCTGGAAAAAACTGGTCTTGGCCGAGCCGTCGTCCCTGGAGAAAGACAATATTGCAAAAGGATTAAAGTCATGCATAATCAGCATTATTGGCTCTATTTTATTGTAAATGATTTATCTATGCATGTGCCTTCCAATCTATCATCAAAACATAAATCGTGAACATTCATAAAAAAAGCAAATAGGGACCGTCTTTTAAGAATACATTTCTTAATTCTGGTAACCAAAATGTTTCGGGTCCCACTACTATTATGGACCAAAAAAAAACATACTATTAAAGTCAATGGGAACCAAAACTTTTCCCATTTCTTCAAAATTTTTGCTTTTACAGAATAAATTAATTGGTTATTTAAAACTAAATCTATTAAAAACCCGTTTTCTTTATTGAAATAAAGCTTTTGAATTTAGATGAGTTTAACAAATAAATTAAGTTCACATTCTATAATAAAAATAACACTAAAAATGCAATTAATTTCAAGCTAAATACAAATAGAAAAAAAAAAAAGATGAAAAAAGTCACAAAATTACTAAAAGTAAAATTAGAATGAAAACTGAAAATATAACAACAAAACCTCATTCTAAATATTAATAAATATTATAATAGAAAATAGAAAACTATTTTCTTAATTGACAAAATATTTTGGACCATCGAAAATGTTCTCCGCTGAGCCCTGATCACTCGCATTAGATAGAGAAAAAATCCTGTGATGTTTTCCTCCAAAATCTTATTTTCTCATCTTGAAAGACATGGTGCTGAGTAACTTCATTTTTGGGTGAACTATTCCTTTATATCTGAGAGAAAAACTTTCACAGGAATGCAATATGCTGCCCTGTGACTATGAATAACAGCGGCGGAGAACGAAAGATATAGAGATATCTAAAGAACACTGTATGGATTTAGGAGAAACAGAGAGATCAGACATACTTGACCACATGAAAAGCAGGATGGAAGGTTCTAGACTCCAGCAGCCAGGAAATGAACGCTCGAGTTCGCTCTGAATACATCGTCTGCAGCTCAGGGATCTCAGTCTGTAAATCAACAAGAACAACAATAAATGTGTTTTCAATTCATTACAAAATTGCTTCTGTTTTTGTCAATAAAGGTGAAAGGTAAACCACTGTTCTGCGGGCAAAATAAATAAATAAATCAAATTAGTTTACAGATTAAATCAATTATATATGTTGAATGACTGTTTGATTGCCACTGTCCTTGTTAATATATATGTATTAAATCTTAAATCCAAAATACGCAGAAACAGAACTTCTGAAATAAATCATATTTATTTATTGTGGAACTATTATTGTATATAAAGTTTAATATATTATTAAGTTGTTTAAGTAAAATAAAATTAATTTATTAAATTTAAATGAATAAAAATTTATTAAACCAAAAACTTTTTTTAGTTTCCATCAAAAAATTAATATTAAAACACAAAATTATATAAAAATAAAATAAGTTACATGATTTCAATTAATTAGACGTGATTTCTAAAAAAAAAAAAAAAAAACATGATTTCAATTAATTAGACATGATTTTTGGTCACTTACATTTAATTTAAACATTAATTCAAACTGAAGAAAAACTGGAATGGAATGTAGAAAAGGGAAAAAAAAGAATTTGAGAAAAAATATAACTGATTTCATAGGGTCCTAAAATATTTTTTTTTGTTAAATTCTATAAGTTGCACAATTTAAATTAATTAGACATGCTTTCTAAAAACATAACATTTAAAGCAGAATTCATAAAAAAAAACAAAACAAACACACACACAACAAACAAATCCCCAACATAAAAGGAGAACAAAAAACAAATAACAACCATCCCCTGCAGGGTGAGATAGTAAAAAACTACAAACCAACAGTCAAAAACTACAAAACAAATAAAACAAACACAAGAAATCAACAAATGCACAGGCACAGACATTCTATATGCTGATCATAATCTCTTTGACAAATCTCTGCCCTGGAGAGAGAGAGAGAAATAAAAAACATGCAACAACAAATAATCAATTTTGTTTTCATTACCACTGCGCTGTTATTTTAGTATCACTGAAATACAGTTATAGATTCTGGTAATATTTTGAATTAGATTTTATATAGATTTTTTCAATTTCTTTCAAGTTTTCAATACTATTTTCAATTTAAGCTTCTTTAAAAAAAAAAAAAAGTCTATATAATTTATTAAGCTTTAGTTTTAGGTTATGTTATTTCAGTCAATTTTAATTTGATTTCAAGTAATGAACATTTTTTTTATGGATTTAGTTATAGTTAAGATGCCTATATATAAATATCCATAAATTAAAATATGAATATTAATTAGATTAACTTTATGATGTCTGATTAAGCAAGACTTTATGCCAATATGCTTGTGTTTGTGACATCAATGCAATGCGCTTTCTGAAAATGTCATTTTTGTAGCTTAGTGTCAAGTACGTTGTGAGCTTTAGGTGTCTTTTTTTTTCTTTTTTTTCAAAAGAGCCAGAACAACCCTGTTTTCTTTAGGATAAATATGATACACCTTTAACACGACAGGGTAAAAGAAGATACCTGTGAGAAATGGAAAACAGTTCACAATGCGCGCACACACACACACACACACACACTCACCATGTTGGAGGGTAAGGATGCATAATTGGGGTAGCCCAACACGTCCCGTATGAATGTCTCATTACAGCACTTCCCCAACCACAAATACATCACCTACAGAGCAAAGGGCAGAAATCAGGGTGTAGAATTAATGAGAGAAGCTGCCATCTTGATAAATTCATGTGTTTTCACGCAGTGACGCTTACGCTGCCACAGTCCATGAGGAAGGCTCCCTCTCTAGTGAGTTTCTCTGCAGTGAGCTGCAGTAAGGGAGGCTGAGGAATCACAGAGTCATTCAGATGCAGCGCCGCCTAGAGGACAGACACAACACAATCTATTCACTCTATACCACACTATTCTATACTTAAAAAAAAAAAATTGCCTGCCGAAATTTTACTAGCTGCTGTTTGTTGATTTGCCAGCTGTTCATTTTTAGCTTGTTATCTCATGTCCATTAACTAATTTTAACAGATACTTTTGATTAGTTAATGTTAATTTAAACAGTTACCAATAGACTTTACACAGACGAATAAATGCTTCAGATCTGTTTTCATTGTTAGTTCTTTGTTAATGAATGTAAGTTCAATAACGTTGACAAATGAAACCTTATTATAAAGTGTTACTCATTAATGTGTTTGTATTATTGTAGTATGACTATGTTATGTCTTGGCATGATGTCATTTAGGGAGGCTTTTTATCATAAAGCAGTTTGCAGAAAACTAATAATGCTGTCACTAATTAAAGGGCCAGCGCTCCCTGAATAACCTGGGATTAAATCTGCTGCTCAAAGGCTCAGTGGTAACAGATGGTGATAAGGAATATTAATCAGTATGGAGGGACTCTACGATCCTGCACCATTATATTCCACACCCGTATGAATGTGCGGTACCTGTTCGGTCATGTTGTCGATGCGGTACAGGTCTGGATGAACCATGCGCATGATCTGATACAGCGGCTGACTCTTCAGCTCACACATGGAAAACACTCGCTCATCCAGACGGGTGCTGGTGCCAGTCCGCAGAGCTTTCTGAAGGACCAAACACACAACATAAGAAGTATATCAAATGTTAAAAAACAAAAAACAAACAAACTACATCATAAAAAACATCCGCCTCCTTCCTCCTCACACCCCCCCCATATTAAAACAGATTTGATCCTTTTAATGGCTTTTCAATGACATGTGGTTAGTAGCGCCCCCACCTGTTTGAGCAGAGCAAGTACATATAGAGGGAAGAGACGGAGGGCGGCAGGGGTGATCAGGCCGGAGGGCTGGATGTTTGAGCCGTTAGCACGATACGCTGTTAAACAATCCACCACGGCATTAACTAATGCGTCTCTCGCGTCAGACAAACTGGAGGAGATGGAGCGATCGATAGCTGCGAACAGATACAAAGACAGAGACCATGTTTCTAGCAAAGCAAAACCAAACAGTAATCAACCTAAATGATGAAAACACAACTCCATAGTGATTATTGTTTCATTTAAACATCATGTTGGTGAAAATATGCACTCACTAGCGTGAATTAAATTACCTTAAATTAGGGCTGCAACAACTAATGGCAAATCGTTCCGAAATGATGATGTAAACACTTATTAAACACACCTGAACCTAATCAAGCTCATACTAGGTCTGCTAATCAAGGTCTTACTAGGCATACTAGAAACGATGTTAATAAAAGTATAACTAATTTCGATTAACGATTTATCGCATCTGCGCACTTTGCTTGGAAAACATCCTCTTGTCCTGTCACACTTACATTTATGCATTTGGCTGCTGCTTTTATCTGAAGCAGCTTAAACAACATTCTGCGTTTGAGATGAGTTGTCCTTAACACATTAACTTATTTCCATTTTGAAGCTCCCTTTTACATAGGAGCAATTTTTTGACTAAAAAAAAAAAATTGTCAATTTTTTTTCTTTAATATTTCTTTCATTTAAAATAAGTTAAAAATTCAACGTTACACAAGTAATTGTACATTTGTATGAGAGCAGTCACATGTTTTCACTATTTAAGTAAATTAATGACAAAAGTCTCTGGAAACAGAAATGCGTGTTGAATTACAGTAACTGAAAAAATGCATTGCATTTACAGTGCTTGCATTTTAATGCACTGTATTTTCAGGGCTTGCATTTTTGGGGTCTGAAATTCAGCTTGGTTGTATATTTAAGCTGTGAATATTTCAACTAAAAAAAAAGCACTGAATTTGTAGAAGCAAATTTGTAAAGCAAAACAAGTTAATGCAATGCATTTCTTTTTAATTGTTGCATTTCAACACACTTTAGACGTTTAGACCTCTGTTATTAATTTACTTCCATATAACAGAGTATAAATGTAAAATGTTTAAATAAGTGAATGTATGTTCCTCCAACCTTGTACCAGTAAATATTGAGTCTGTACTTTTGTTTCTTTATTATTTTTACAATCTTTATTCTAAATTTTTACTTTCAAAAAGTAAGTTTAAATGCTATTTTTTTTTGCACACAGTCTACTTAAAATACCTTCACTGTAAATAATGGATTAAAAAGTATTTTTAATTCAAATGACTGTTTATTTAAATAATAATTTAAACAGATTAATTGGGGGAAAAATAAAAATAATCTTTAGTTACAGCCCTACTATAAATACATATATACTAGAAACACAATATACACATACTAGCAACAGAACACTGTGCACATAGTATTGACATAATATACTGCAATTAAAATGTGAATGTGTTTGTTCTCCTCACCCATGTTTGCCAGCAGGCATGTGATGGCCTGGATATCGGCTCCAGCAAACACTTCACTCAACTGACTGACCACCGGCAGACACAGAGTGTGCACTCGGATTCGACGTTTACCTGTCAATCAAACACACATACCAATCAAAGGGAAATCCTACACAGTTTGTGGGAGTGCACTGATGTTCTAAAAACGTCAAAAATGGACTAGTGTAAATGCTTGATTACCTTTGCTTGACGTGTAAAGAAGAGCCGCCTGAAAACAAGCAAGTGACGTATCAGCTAAACTCTCCTCGATGGACATCTGCACAGCGAAACCAGAGTCCGGGTTCACGTTGGCCAAAGAGAGCAAATCAGTAGAGCGCACAAAGAAGTTGCCATGGAAAGTGTGGATGGACAAGCCTATTGACCAATCAGAGAAAGTGTCATTAAAAATAAGACCCTACAGATACTGGTTAATGGAAGTGTCAATCAAAGCAACTGTGGCACAGGATTAGCTTGTGTATCTCCACCGCCTTACCTTTAGTGCATCTGATCCTCATGACGGCTTCAAATCCGATCTTTCTGGTGAGGTATCGCTGCAGATCTTTCTGGAATTTCTGGCTCTGCGCAGTATTGTGAACATGATGGAAGGACGGGTAGTAAAAGACACTGCCGGCTGAGTATTTGGACACACATGCTGCACAAGAAGAAAAAAAAAAGTTCATGTTTCACAATTTTAGGACACATATAACTAAGAGCTGAGAAAGAACATTAAGAGTGTGCATGTGTACCTAAAGAAGCCAGGTCTGAGTACTGGGAGCTCAGTAAGAACAGATCCACTCCGATCTGCTGTCCAGAACAGTCCAGAGCCAGTTTCTTGTAAAAGTCTGTAGCAGGACCCAAGTGCTGGACATTCTGAACACAAAAAAGCCAACAAAAACACTCGAACCGCAGAAACATTCACTGAAACATAAGTATCTGTAATTTTAATTTTTTTAATCACAATAAAATATGCATCTAAGATACTTTTAGTTAATTAAATAAGAACACGTTAAACTGCCATACAAGGTAAATTGCAAGTTTATAAAATAATCATTGTGGCAATAAAAAGATCATTGTGCTCTTATTAGTTAAATTGAGTTAATGTTTGTGTTTTTTCTTCACACAGAGAAGCCGGAAGAGTTTATGTTGAATTAAATTCCAGATACAGTTTTACTGAGCAATGAAAATACCAATAATATATATATAAAAAAAC
This sequence comes from Cyprinus carpio, assembly GCF_018340385.1. NCBI lineage: Eukaryota > Metazoa > Chordata > Actinopteri > Cypriniformes > Cyprinidae > Cyprinus > Cyprinus carpio. Next base: position 10,667,583 of record NC_056585.1, read on the forward strand.
AAAAAAGATATATAATGCAAGACCTTTAAATATAAACAAGCCTGAAATACAGACTTCCAGCTGCTCATTTAAAAAGATAAGCAAGATAAAAGATCTTCTCTTAAAACAATCTACAACATAATACAATATTAACACCATAAAGTAAACACTGTCATAATTCATCAAAGGCAGATCATAAAGAATCGCTTGGCATAAATGCATGGTATTAATTGTTTGTGAACTGTGCAACAGCGCCACATTTTGACTTTGAACATGCAGTGCTCAATTTGTTTTAATGGAATCATAAACTTTTAAGTGTAATAGTTTAATAACCACATAAAGCCAATCATTTTTTTCCATCCCAAAATTTAAGACCCCTTAAGATTTCTGTTATACTATTTAAGACTTTTTATGAATTAAAATTTGTCCAAACTTAAAAAACTACAAAAACAAAGAAAATAAAAAAAACTATCCCGTTAAACAATAACTCACCAACAAACTATATAAATGAAAAATCCCCTTACAAATCACTGAAAAACCACCCGTGTTCCAATCACTGAGCAGCCACTGATATAAATGATGATTTAGGAGCGGTACCTTGGTGCTGGATCTGAGGTTGGGGTCTTCCCGTGACTGCAGGAGTCCAGCGCCGAGGGTGGGCAGCTGGGTCTGAAACACAGACACCCGGCCTCCTGTCGGGCACAGGATTTTATACGCCGCCTGCAGAGCCGGAACCAAGCGCGCGGGGGAGTCACGCGATGTGCGATATGTGAACATCCCGGGCAGCGCATTCAGCAGGTCCTTCACCAGCTGCGAGCACATGCACAGACACACTTTCTGTCAGATAAAAAAATCCTCAAAAATATCAAATCTCACATGATACAGAAACAAAAGATGAAGCCAGGAACAGCCCAGGGAAATCGGGAACACAAAACACACAACTGACCTCCCACACACCGAGATAAAGGGTCTTAACATACCCGATGAGAATGTAAGATTCCAACTCTTTGAGATTCACCAACATACACCAACATATTGTCATGAATACATATAAAAAAATCAAAAAACAATCAAAAACAAACATCTCTCAATCACTCAATGCAATGCTCTGTAGGCCTGTTATGAATGCACAATAAAAAAAGCCAACATAGCCTTGTGTGATTAATAAACCACAAAACTGCAATGCAATGCAATAATATCTGTCTGTTGCATGCTCTGTGAAAGCATGGTGCTTTCTGTTTTCAAGGATATAAAGATTTTTCAAGCATAGTTTGAGCAAAACAAGCTTAATTTGACAACAAGAAAAGAACTGCTTGCTAGTTAACCCTTTAACCCACCACAAATATAGGTCCTTCCTCAAAAAATTAGCATATTGTGAAAACAGTTCAATTATTTGTCCATAATGTAATGATCAAAAATTAAACTTTCATCTTTTTAGATTCATGGCACACCAACTGAAATAATTCAGGTATTTTTATTGTTTTAATACTGAGATGTTTTTTGGCATTAAGCTCATGAAAACCCAAAATTCCTATCTCAAAAATGTTAAGCATATTTCATCCGACCAATAAAAGAAAGTGTTTTTTAGATACAAAAAAAGTTCAACCTTCAAATAATTATGTGTCAGTTATGCACTCAATACTTAGTCGGGGAATCCTTTTGCAGAAATGACTGCTTCAATGCTAGTCGTGGCATGGAGGCAAATCAGCCTGTGGCACTGCTGCATGTGTTTCTGGATGAACAGGAATGCTTCGATAGCGGCCTTAAGCTCATCCAGCGTGTTGGGTCTTGCGTCTCTCAACTTTCTCTTCACAATATTCCACACAGAATTCTATATGGTTTTTCAGGTCAGGAGGTTTGGCAGGCCAATTTAGCACAGTAATACCATTGTCAGTAAACACCATGTACCAGTGGTTTTGGCACTGTGAGCAGGTGCCAGGTCGTGCTGAAAAACGAAATCTTCATCTCCATCAAGCTTTTCAGCAGATGGAAGCTCAAGTGTTCCAACATCTCCGGATAGTTAGCTTGCAGTGACACTGCCCTTGATTAAACAACAGTGGACCAACACCAGCAGCTGACGTGGCACGCCAGACCATCACTGACTGTGGGTACTTGACACTGTGACTTCAGGAATTTTGGCATTTCCTTCTCCTCAGTTCTTCCTCCAGACCTCTGGCCACCTTGAGATTTCCGAATGACATGCAACAATTGCTTTCATCCGAAAAAAAGTACTTTGGACCCCTGAGGCAACAGTCCAGTGTGCTTCTCTGTAGCCACAGGTCATGAGCTTCTGCAGCTGATATTCTGTTCAAAGGCACACGCATGTGTCACGCGTGGGGCTCTGGAGGTTTCTACTCCAGACTCCAGTCCAAACTGCTTCCTGCAGGTCCCCCAAGGTCCTGGAAATCGGGTCCTTTCTCCACCCAATCTTCCGCAGGGTCCGGTCACCTCTTCCCCTTGTGCAGCGTTTGTTGCCATCCTTTTTCATTCCACAAGACTTCCCACTGATGGTGCCTTGATACGCACTCTGGGAACAGCCTATTCGTTTCGAACTTTCTTTCTGGGGTCTTACCCTCTCGCTTGTAGGGTGGTCAATGATGGCCTTCGGGACAGCAGTTCAGGTAGGCAGTCTTACCCATGATTTGCGGTTTTGAGTAATGAAAACCAGGCTGTGAGTTTTAAAAAGCCTCGGAATCTTTTGCAGGTGTTGAGAGTTAAGTAGTTGATTCAGATGATTAGGTTAATAGCTCGTTGAGAGAACCTTTTCATGATAGTACCAAGTTTTTGCATATATAGATATACACCAACACTCAACTTAGTACTGTTCTAGTACCAAGTTTTTGCATATTTTAGAGTAACAAATTGCACCAGCGTACACTGAGGTCAAAATGCGTACCTGCTACTCAAAATGTGTGCTGGTTGGCGTTATAAAACATTGCTGATTACTGCCAAAATCAGTGAACAGAGAAAGAAAAGTATGAGAATCAGACAGGATTACCATCAATATCAGACACCACCAGCATCTGAGGCTGAGAAAGACCCTCCTGCAGGTTATAGAAGTGGACGGTGCTGTCAAACGTCACAAACCCGATACGTGTACGAGTATCTCCGGGCAACCTGAGAGAGAAACATGCATGCGTGGTCACATCTGAGCTGTGTGACACACATTTCATCAGCTGTAAATATCTCACTTTTCTAGGTTGTCCAGAAATGACTGGCAAAACACATTCAAGTAGCCCGACTCCACAGCATTATGAGACACATCCAACACGAACAGGTACACAGCAGGCTGAGGAGGCCGAAGCTGGAGACAGAAAGCAAACGTCAAATAAAAAGCAATCGTAGCATTAAAGTTCTTTGAAGATGGGAAAACGCTCACCATGTAATCAGAAGAGGCGATGAACTCCACAGTTGAATTCTGGACCTCTGGTCTCTTGTGAGGCTCACCGTATGAACGAGTTACAGGATTATACATGAACTCATCAGGGACTGATTAAACAGAAGACAATTCATCAGAACATATCGAAACCCCCAAGAACATCATGTTAATGTGAGAAAAACTGAATTTAATAATAGCTTATGGTACAATAACTATCATTTAACAACACATTTGGATGTTCACGGTTCTCTAACGTCAGTTAATGGTCACATAACATGCATTGTTTATTTTAGTTTGATGTTTTTATGATTCGATTCATTTCCTTCATTAACCCCAGTTTGAGAAATCCTAAACCAGACTAACCAAACACACCTCTAAAACTCTTACCATCATTGACTCTGTAACACAGATTACACTTCCACCTGCGCTGATCCAGAAACGAAACAAAAGGGTTTATATATGTCCGACATGAACGACAACGAACTATAGTGTTAGAGGTGATGACTGGTAACTGCTGCAGAGACAAAGAAAGAGAAAGAGAGATAGAGAGAGAGAGAGTTAATGAAGAGAGAATTACATGTTCTAATGGCGTGTCAGTAAAGCTCTAGATAAGACAGTATGACACCCGTTTATGACACTGTTATCTGTTATTCAGACGCTTTCATATCAAAACCTGATAAAAACTGTTTACCCTCATGTGGGAACTCAGAGTGAAATTTACTGAAACATATTAAATTTAAAATAGCTGTTTTCTATTTAATATATATTGTAAAATGCAGTTTATTCCTGTGATGCAAAGCTGAATTTTCAGCATCATTACTCCAGTCTTCAGTGTCACATCCTTCAGAAATCTTTCTAATATTCTGATTTGCTGCTCAAGAAACATTTCTGATTATTATCAAAGTTGAAAACAGTTGTGCTGCTTTCTGTGGAAAGAGGGATAATTTTTTTTTCCAGGATTTTTTGATTAATAAAAAGTTCACATTTTTGTAACATTATAAATGCATTTAATGTCACTTTTGATCAATTTAAATGCATACTTAGTGAATCATTAATAAAAATAAAAATAAATGTATTTTTGAATGTTGGTGTACATCTATAACTACTACACACTACATGATTTGAGTTTGATTTGTGCTTTCTGCTCCTACCGTTAAATCTCTGAAGGGATGCAGCAGTAATCCAAGAGGCAGACGAGCTTTATTCAACAGCGCTTGAGTCTGGGGAATGTTAGTGAGTGTACAGCGAAAAGTGCTGGAAGAGAAAGCCAGAGAAAGATAGAGAAACTGTTAAACAAAAACAAAGCTGCTTCTCTGTCTGCACCAGTTGTGTGAAACCACAACCTCCTACAATCACAAACACGTGTGTCATCTCTCTGCTCTTACTCGGGGCTGCAGTTGACCTTGCGCAGGTCGCTGCTCAGGTTGGGCTCAGGTGGAGGTGTGCGTTTGGGAGGAAGGATGTTTCTCTCCTGGAGTAGATTCACAGGTCTCAAGCTTTCAACCTCCAGTTCAGGAACGCCGCCGAGGCCTCCTAACACTGACGACAGCTCAGAAAGAGATGGGAAAGGCTACAAAAACACAAACACAGCCATTTAATAAACCTCTGCCTAAATGACACTGATTTTCTGAATCACAAACTAGTGTCAATACCTGGGAGTACGGCTGGTATCCTGGTGGGTTGTACCCTCCTTGAGACGGGGAGGAGTCTGGCCTGGGGGCGGGGTTTTGTTGGTAACCAGGATGCATGGTTGGATAATTGTATCCGAAGGGTGGAGCTTGTTTGGCAGGAACACTAGTTGGAGGAGCTGCAAGATCTGATTGAAGAAAGAGAGAAAGCCCAGATGAACGTGTGTTAGCAAATCATTCAAGGGTTGATCTGGCATGGAGATGTCTTAGTGAGCATTGTAAGGATGTACCCGAATAACCACCGCCCTCTAGAGACTCATAACTGTTGGGAACCGGAGAGGCGCTGCCTGTTGTTGTCGATGAGCTGTCTCCACCTGTGAGAGTTTACAAACAAACAGGCAAGAGGGATGAGTAGTTTAGGACTGTTCTCATTTTCATGCACACAAGCAAAAAAACCAAAAAATCAATAATTCAGAAACATTTCAACTAAATCACTAAAAAACACCGAAACAGACACATCAACTTTTTTTTTGCAGAGGTCTCTGTGTGGCATATTATGTCCTGAAATAATATGCTTATTAAATAAATAAAATCACATTAAAAAAAACCAAAACCTAAAAAAGCTAAAACTAAAAGCATTTATCATTAAATAACTCAATCAGACACTAACAAACTCGATTCGTTCAAACGGCTGATTCATTGAAGAATTAAGTAAATGGTTCTCTCTATCAGTGTGACTTTGAATCATTGGTTCACGCTATTCATTCAAAACGAGGATTCATTTAGAAACTACACACCGCTGTGTTGCTTCGCTGTGTAGTTCTGCGGTGGCTTTGTAGGTAATATTTTCGTTCGCAAAATTGAGCAAAAACACACAATATTAACTTCTTATACACTGAACTGTTGTATAAAATCACATTTGCACTCTTACTATTCGTGCAAAAACAGCACTTGTGTGATAATTGCTTATCGTTATTTAAATATGAGACAAAAACCCATACAGGAGGATTTTTTTACCCCAATATATTGCATTTTAGGGCATTTATGGAGTTGTTGCCCTGCATCATGTTTGTCAACAGTCACCTGTATGAAATGTATGATGACGTACAGGTCTGGGGGCGGGGCCAGTGCGTTAACTGCATTAAAATATTTTAATCGCCTTATTTTTGTCATAAGTAATTAAGTTAACGTATACATATATACACATACACACACGCACTTAAATATTTAACATTAAAATATTATAATATAGCAAATAGCTTTCCCTTGTAAGTATATACGCAAACATGCATTCATTTATATACATGTATATACATATATGTGTGTGTGTGTGTGTGTGTGTGTGTGTGTATATAAACTCAATATCGCACAACTATTGGCATTAGTGAATAGTAATTGGCAATTGAAACCAGTAACAATCTTAATTTCATGAACTATTTCATACAAAGTAAAACCCCTCACACACCTACCCAAAATCCACACAGAGCACGTTCCACTGCTCTGATGAGGTGTATGTAATTTAAAGATAAATTTGCTATTTACTCTCTGCTATTCAGTGATATATCAGAATCAGGACTCTTAGAGAAGACAATAATCCTCAGAGCTTAACCTAACACTAATCCTCCATAACCCAACTGAAACAATACTAGACCAGAGAGAGAGAGAGAGAGAGAGAGAGAGAGAGAGAGAGAGAGAGAGAGAGAGAGCGAGAGAGAGAGAGAGCAGAGAGAGAGAGATGAGATGAGAGAGAGAGAGAGAGAGAGAGAGAGAGAGAGAGAGAGAGAGGGGCTGTGATTGACCAAGCAATCGTTCTCCTGCGCTCAATCTACTACCTCACTGGATCAGCAGCCTGAACTCAAGAACAGATTGAGAATGAAACATCCACACAGAACATAAGTGGACACATGAAATTTTAGTTTGGGTGCCTGGAAAACAAAAACAAACCCGAGACTCCCTCTCGAGTCCAAGAAGTCAAAGAAAGAAGCGGTTTCACTCAAGAGAGGATGATGAAATCTCTGGAGTGTGTGATGAATTGATAGCAGGCTTTAACATGACACATCCAAACTCCCAGTGAGAAAACACAGCACCCCAACACACACTTCATAATGAAGAGCTAAAAATACAATCTGCCCACCACACTCTCACACACTTCTGTACGAAGCAGGAGCAAACAGGGTTACTAAGATTTCCAGTCCATTAGCTGGAGACTGAAAAAGTGCCTGAGCTTATACAGCGATTCCGGAAAACTCTTCGATCCGGCCGAGTCTGCTCTGATTTCACAGCTGAATGATGATTGTATGACCGTGTTGCTAGAAAACCCAACCAATGTAAAATTAAATCAGCATCCTTAGGGGTTATTTAAAAATACTCACTACAGTCAAAAGTTTAGAATTAAGATTTTTAATATTTCTAAAAGAAGTTTCTTCTGCTCACCAAAGCTGCATTTATTTGATCAAAATATATAATCAAATAATCAAAATTACTTTTTTACTGTATTTTGATCAAATAAATACAGCAAGAGTGTTTGTGTGTGAGTGGGCGAGTGACTCTCAGAAGAATGGCATGAAGAGTTTGGGGAAGAATCTCTCTTCATTCCTGTAACAGGTTCTGTGAGAAGTGTTTTTGATATCCAAATTTTGACAACAATGATGTACTTCAGGTCTGAGGACAAGCAGAAAAAAGAGATGGGGAGAGGGAGAGCGATCAGGACCCTCAGGGGCCGAATGCTGGCAGTGAGTGTGCATGTCTGTACAAGATGTTTTGGGAGTTTGTGTGTGCTTACATAAAGGCATTTGCATGTGCAAGTAAAAAGGGCATATCAGGATAGTATTGAATGCCTGAATATTTATATATATATATATATATATATATATATGATTATATATATATGATATCCAATTTTATCCTCATGTAAAGCGATATATTCTATCTCAACTGGCTGACTTTTTTTTTTTCATTTGAAAAAAAAATGAAACCTTATTTTCTCACCACTCTGTACGTTCAACTGTATCCCCATACATACAGAATGTAGGGATATATACTAAATAGCAAATCTCAACTGTTAGATTGCTTGTATCATCACAAAATTGAACTTCATCACTGTTCAGCTCTAATCTGCTAAATGCGACTTTAAGGCATGAGGATGTTAAGATAATATAAACATTAACATCAAGATTTTCTGTAAAGCTGCATTGAAATGTGTATATTCTGAGAAGCACTAAACAAATAAATTTGACTTGACTGAATAACCAATGAAATTTGACAATTGTACAATACAAAAGTGTGCGCCCAACTTGACTGTCCAATGTTATGAATAAACTAAGTGATAGCAACAACGACTTTTAACGTCTCCCTTTCTGAATTATTATATATTCGGAATACAGAAAAAAGTGCATATTAACCATATTTATTTCCACAACAATAACTGGACGCCATATGTTGCATTTTCTTCCTTAATTAACGTATTGTAGAAATAACAATATGACAATTCAGAGCTGTTCATGTTTTTTAACATCATTATTGTTTTCCATGACAAAAAGATCCATGTACAGTTTTACTGTTACTGACAGAACATCACATTAATATTAAAATATCCTATCAATATTTTATCACATTAACTCACCACCAAAATCTCTTGCAAATACTAAACATGTGTATATATATATGAAAATATATATATATATATATATATATATATATATATATATATATATATATATATATATATATATATTATATTATATATATATATATATGTATGTATGTATGTATGTATGTATATATATATATATATATATATCATATATATATATATGAAATTACTAAATACTTATTTAAATCTTCATTAGCAAATACTATGCAGTACACTATGGTAATCATTTCAAACGTGTACACTTGAAGAAGCTCAGTGAAGGTCATCAGAAAAGCAAGATGAACACACTAAACAAGAACACAGACTGTATGAATGTGTGTTTATGGGAATTTGAAGACTTCAAGTGAATGAATAACTGGCAAGAATGAGACATGAAACTTGAGGAGCAGTTAAAGACAGCAGAACGTGTGTAAATTCATGTTCATGTTAATCATTTTAAACGGGAGGCATAGGGATGGAAAAATACCGAAATCTGGGACAGAGTGATGAAGGAACATCAAAGTGAGAAAGTGTGGTGAGTAGAAGAATGAAAAAGCGAAAGCAGACCTGCTTCCTCATCCTCCTCATCCTCTTCCTCATGGTCAGAACTGGATGAGGAGTGATCGCCCGCGGCCGAGCTAACAGCGTTATTCACCCCACGGTCACCATACAGCAGCCCTGAAATACAGCAACCATCAGAGACAACAGACTGGTTCAGTACTGAGAGAGAGGACCAGAACTGAGCTGGAGTTTGCGCTTCTACTACCCAAATCACACAAGGACACTAACAACATGACCCGAAAACTAACAACACATGGTGTGGGAACAGAGAAAGCAAAAAAGAGAGAGATGAACGAGTGAGAAAACCAAGCAGAATGAGAAGACAGACTCTCTGTTGACACGTAAGAAACAAAACACGTGTTTAGCTAAAGAATCATCAGAAGAGACGAGACCTGTCAGGAATGACACACTAACAATCATAATGATGACTGCAACAACAAATCCATGAAAATACACACGGAACATAGCTGACAAGGACACTTTACAGCACTAATGCAGTTTTTGGCAATTTTATATATATATTGCCCACCCCTAATCATCATCATTTATACTCATATATAATCATAAAGGTTTTGGCCAAATTGTGCAGCCCAGCAAACCTGGAGCTTTTTTTTTTTTTTTTGAATGCCTTTTAAAATTGCAAGTTTTATCAGAAAAATTACAAATAGTTTTGCTTTTATCCAAATTGTGCAGCCCTAGCAAGATGCGTAATAAAATGCATTTTTTTTTTAAATAAAATTGAGATTTTTTTTTTATATATATAAAGAAAAATTAAAACAATGAACAGATGAATTACTCAATATAGTATATAAGTACTGATCTGTAAAACAAACAAACAAAAAAAAAAAAACACACAAGTAATGTCAAAATACAGAATACTGAAGCGGATGACTGTCTATTCAGGTGTGAAAGTGGATCGTTTGTACCTGGATGGTGTCGTGGCGAGGAATGCACAGAGGTGCCTGGCGTTCCTGAGGGCGGCCTCTCTTTATCAGGGCCCTGTGAGCTGGGAGGGGCTGCGGAGTAATGATGGCTCATGGGATTGTGGAGGTTTTGGTCATAGTGTTGTTGAACTAGAGATACATGGGATAATACACAATCAATAAAACTGATCCAAGCATGTTACATGTGTTTGCTTCACATTCTGTTGCATGAACATACATCATGAATTCAAACCGAACCTGCATTTGATTGGCCGTTGACAGTGGCTGTTTGGCTGAGAGGCGGAGCTCCATAGCCCGGGTGAGCTGGTGTGGGCGTGGTCCCGATCCCTTGAGAATACTGTTGCAAAGAACTCTGGGTCGGTGGCATTACTGTAGAAACGGGTAGCTGCTCAGCGGCGGTTTGGGAGGATCTCAGTGTGCCGTACTGGCTGCTCCCAGGGGCTGATGGGTAAGAAACGATGGGGTACAGCGGGGCGCAGAGGTTGTTAACACTGGATGCTGGCACCAAGCTGGGCTGCAGCTGCTGAGGTTGGGGCTGAGTTTGCCCCTGTGAGGGGTGACTAGATGTCTGTCTGTAATATCCGGCTGGCATAGTGTACGGTGCAGTCTGCTGGAATGACTGTCCCGGGGCGGTTGAGGTGGAGTACTGATGCGTTCTTGGTGGTGGTGCTGGACATGGTGACAGCCCTGAGCTGTTCTGGTAGTAGTTCCCACTATACCCTGTGCTCGAAACTGGGGTTTTGCCGGCAGGAGAAGCACTGTGTCCCGACACGGTGGGGTAAGCCGCGGGCAGAGAACTATGGTAGCTGGGAGCTGGATACATGGCAGGGTACGTCTGTCCCGGACCTGGCAAAAACAACAACATGAATTTTATCTGTGCTTTCAACACGATTCAAATGATATGGAAATGTGACGTGTGTTATCATTAGAGAAATTATATGTTTTATACAAATTGACCTGCGAAAAACAACAGCAGGTAACACTTGCATCAATTTTCATCTCCCTTGCAAATAAGAAGTGTGATGATAATACCACGATACTGAATGACTGCCATATTCATATACCATTACTAAAACAATTGTTTTTTTATTTTTGATTACTGGAAATAAAATAAATGTTAAGTGCAAACACACACATATAAACACACACACAAACACACACACACATACATACATAATATATACGTATAATTTATATATTTATTTTACATAAAAATGAGAAAAAAATATTTTCTCATTTTCATTTAGTTTAACCTATGTTAAACAATGACAAAAACAACAAAAAATATATAACATTTTAAATTATATAAAACATTCAAAATGTTAATGAAAAATATAATATAATATAATATAATATAATATAATATAATATAATAATAAACACTGCATGGAAATCCATGGCACTTTAAAGAATACCATTTTATTAACATGTCAAAAAGATTTTTAACAGGGATTTTTCCCTGTCTTTAAAATACTAGATGGCAATAAGACAACATGCACATGTTACTCCATGTTACATATTAATTATTCCATGTTACATATTAATTATTCCATGTTACATATTAATTATTCCATGTTATTTAGGTTATACAGTTTAACGGTAACATTTTCAAATGCTATTAACATGTTAAAGTACAGCTCACATTCATATAACCTCAAAAAATGCAGTGGATTACATTAAAGTCATGTTTTGAGAAATTAAACAATAACTGTTGGTTATTTGTGAATATCTAGTGAATATTTATCACATTCTGCGCCAGATCTGCGCAATTATGCGAACTCAACTTACAACTAATAAAATCAGACATACGATCGAGACAGAGACATATTTAAGTTCCCAATTCATATCATCTAAATGACAAAATCTTAACAGATTAATAACCAGGACCTTCAAGCCTTTAAAACGAGAAAAACAACCACCAAGTTACCTAAACTAGCCGCTAACGGGCTAATGACAGGAGACCGGATCACACTAGCTTTAATCTTCATTAAAACACACCGAGAGCTACTCTATGATTTTAAAGACAGGTACAGAGACGTGTTCCTGTAATGTGTGATCTGTAGCGGTCGAAGTCTCCACCCCAGAGGCGCAGATGACAGGTGCTTCAGCTCGGCCTCTGTCCCAGGCCTTTAGTTAGTTAACCTCTCTGAGCTTCATCAACTAGACTCGGGACGAATTTTAGCATTTGGCGAGTTCGTTTAGCCGTTAGCATTTTAGCTTAACATGTAGCCAGTAATCTTAGCATTTGAATGTGATATTCGCGTCAGCTTTAGCATGTTAGCTCAGGTGGTTTCGCTTTAATCCGGTAAATTACCGTTCTGACAGGGCGCCGCTATCCCCGCCGCTCCGCCTCCGTTTTGTGTTGAATTCATGCCGTAATTATTCACGGACGAGTTCGGATTGGAGTAACTCTGTGTGGACATCTCTATCCGAGTGGTCGAGGGGTATAAAATATACTAGGATATATCTCCAATATACGACGCTGTCACCAGCTGTGGGTCTCCATCGACCTGCCCACAGCTGAGCGGAGGGTCTAACGGTGCTGATCACGGGCCCGTGAACCCAGAGATCAACAGCAACGAGCGCCAGCCGCGTCACTCACAGCTCTTCAAAATAAAAGCGTTGCAAGACAAATACATACATAAATAACATGAAATTAAAATAAATAAAATAAAATATATAAAGTGATATAAATAAAAAAATTTATAACATAAAATAAAGTGCTATTAATAAAATAAAACACCCGAAAAAGCTTTTTGTCCAAAATTGGAGATGATTTTTATAGTTAGTAATTACAGGTTTAGAACACATACAGGTGGCTCATCTTGAGAGAACTGATCCATCATTACTCCCTAGAAAGATGTACTAAGACACTGTTTTTAAAAGGAGATATTTGTGCTTTATTGTTAGATGCTGAAAAATATAAATAATAACAGCTAAAAAAATTGTGTTCAACGCCAAATTACTAGTAATTATAGATCCTTAAGTAGTATGGACTCTTCATTGACTTATTTTTATTTTTTACATTTATTTATAAACTAGCCTTTTGTACAATACAGAAAGTTTCAAGTCAGCTTCCCAGTAACACAAATTCAACAATTTTAAATCAACTTTAATTTCAGCTGTAAAGTTGCAAACGTGAGTATTTCATATCAGCATAAAAAATGTCTATATTTGGCAACTATCTGGAAATAAATGTTTTAACAAAAATTAAATTAATTTAAAGTAGTGGAAATCAGCTATAAAATTAAATTAAGCTAAAAATCAGAAGACAGTAGTGTAATTATTTAGCTCAGCTCAGATTCAGTGTTGATTTAATTCAGTGTCAGTGTTATAAAGTTCATCAATTATGAATTGGCTTTAAAAACAGCTAGACAATAGTGGCATTAAATTCAGTTTTTGAACACAAGTTTTTTGTATTCTCATCCGATAGTGTCAGTGCAGTCAAACTGACAATATTTTCTGAATATTAGTCGTCTTTCAGGCACCATCTGAGCGAGTCAAAGGTGACAGTGTCAATAAACATTGTAAAACATTCTGTCCTGGTCCCATGGAGTGTAAGGAATGTTTTTGACCTGTGATCCATTTAAACTCAAAACTGTGTACTTTGTTTCTGTGTGCAGAGGGCTAGAATGTCTCCTGAAAATACTACGGTTTAATTTATTTAACCAAAGGATAAGATGTAGGCTACATTCAGATGACAGAAAGAGGAATTTACTTAGTCATAAATAACACAACAGAGGAATTTCATTAGTGTTTGTGACAAAACATAAATAATTGCACCATACAGATTGACTAATTATACCAGCCTGTTTCCTTAAATGTCTTATACAAGTCATGGCCTGGACATCTAGACCAGTGCAACCAGGTTTTGGGCTGAAATTATTACACCATTGACTACTGACAAAAGCATCAGTGACCACACTTTATATGAATCCTGATATTTTACTTATGCTATGACAGCAATAAACTGAGATTAGTAAGTAGCAATAAGTGAATAAGTGATTGACAACGGCGGATGGAAAATAACCAGTTTTGAATCTGTTACGAGCGCTTGATTCATCATTGCCCAGTAATCCCACTGCATCACATTAGGCGTAGTTCCTTCCATGTTACGAAAGAGTCACTTTACTCATATCACTGGGCAGTATACCTAACAACCACACTGCAAGAGCAACCACTTCTTCAATTTGGGTAACAGTCAGTTTTATAAACAAACATGCATTCATGCATAAATGAATAAAAAATAAACTCAGTCAAGTAAATGCATCTTTATTGTTAAAACATTATCAATCATCTTTAAAATAGTTACACATACTCTAAGTAGCTGTACAACAGATACCTTGTAAAACCCTGTCTAGCTTAACGAAGCTCCAGGCTTCCTAGAACCATTAGTAGTGTTAAAGTCAGCATAAAATGATCAAAACACATGTTGCTTCTATAATGTGATGTGAAAACAATTAAATGAACCACAGGACTGATTTTGTCCATCAGGAACTGATGTGATGAGTGTTTCATATTTGAATGGACATTTCAGAAGTGGAGTATTGATTTTTTATTTTTTATTTTTTTTGATGAGAGATTTGCAAATGCAAATATAATTTTGTTGGACTAATTTGCACTAATGAATCGTTCACATTAAGAGCACTAATATGAATTATGGAAGTAAACAGATTTGATTCCATGCTGACTTTAAACATTCAAACCACTCACAATCTCACAATAAAAATCATTTAGAACCAATCAAAGCAGTTTAGTAGTGGACCTAAAACAGACAGCATTATTTTCAGTCAGGTGCATAATAACACTATATACACTGCAGGTCAAAAGTTTGGAATAACTGAGATTTTTTTTAAAAAATAAATTTTAATAGACTTTTTAATTTATTTATTTTTAATTTATTTTAAATAAATGCTTTTTGTGAAATTTCTATTCATCAAAGAATCCTAAAAAATCAAATGTATCATGGCTTCCACACAATTATGAAGCTGCACAACTGGTTTCAACATTGATAATAATCAGAAATGTTTCTTGAGCAGCAAATCGGAATATTAGAATGATTTCTGAAGGACCATGACACTGAAGACTGGAGTAATGATGCTGAAAATGTGGCTTTTCATCACAGGAATAAATTACATTTTAAAATATATTTAAATAGAAAACAGTTATTTTAAATTGTAATAATATTTCTTTTTTTTTTTTTTTTCTTTTTTTTGCTGTATTTTAGATCAAACAAATGCAGCCTTGGTGAGCAGAAGATACTTTTTTCCTAAACATTAAAAAATCGTTATTATTCCAGTCTTTTGACCAATTGCGCACTTGTACAAAACTCAGTCTCTTTGCAGCTTGTTTCATTCTCCATGCATTTGTTTTCACCATCATAGCGCTCCATCATTGGTGTATGAAGGATTTCCGAGGCCCTCGGCGTCCCCCATCCTGCCTTTTCGACACGTCCTTCGTCTCCACAGTATAACGGCGAGCGCTGAAAGCAGCAGCAGGAAGCCGACGCTCCCCGCGATGATCCCTGCGCTCAGAGCCACCTGGTCAGGTTGCGGTGGCTCATATCGTGCACACGACTTCTCACTGAGTCCCACTTCATTCCCGGCCGCCACACATACTGTCTCCCCAACTTTCAGCCCAGGTATGGCACCATTTCTTAAATATTCTCCGAAAAGCAGCTTCTTGTTTCCATCTTTCAGTGTGACTTCATAATAGGTGATGGTGGAGCGAGGAGCACACCAATGCACAAACACTTCACCGGTTCCATCCAGCTTCACCTCCCGGAGCTTGGGAGCCTCGGGTCTCTTCTCCGGCCCCGTCAACCCAGGACAGAGGCAGCCCGTCTGGGCTGAAACCTTTTCGCAAGGGGTCATTTGAACTGCACAGGGGTCATAATCACAAGGTCGACGGATCACACGAGAGGTCGTGAGCCCTGGTGACTGGGGGGACAGCGTCGTCTTTGAACTTTCTTCATCGTAGTCATCCTCGACTTCGATAATGCGAACACGTGTGAGAGGAGGCTGATGCAGTGACGGACTGACAGAAGTGGTGCAGACAGACTCCATCACACAGAGGAGGAGCAGGGACATGACCGGTGACACCAGCAACATCTTGATCCTGAAACAAATAAAGTTACAGTTAAAGTTCATTTTAGCAGCTCCACTCATTCATAACATAATTAAACAAGACATGAGAACAAATTAAAGAACATAAGATAAAAACTGACCCTGTCAAGTGCTTAATACAAGCTCCTGCTCTTCTGAATGATTCATTATATGTTATTGCAATAAACAAAAATAAAAAAAATTGAACTTGAGAAAGTGTATTTTTCTTGCTTTTACATATATATTTTTCCAAATTTTTTTTACAGAGATACATATATGGAAATATATATATATACATAGAAAAGCAAGATTTTTTTTTACATTTTTAAATACATTTTTTTTATTTTTGCTGTGTGTGTGTGTGTGTGTGTGTGTGTGTGTGTGTGTATATATATATATATATATATATATATATATATATATATATATATATATATATAAAGCAAAGATTAAAAATTAAACCAAAAATTAAACACTTAAGTTGTATATATATTCTCTGAAAACTGGTCTCATTATCATTATACATCATTTTTATTTTAAGGTTACGTTTTTAAAAATGTTTTTAAAGAAATACATAAAAATACAGAAATAAAATGCTATTTTATCAGTATAATTTTATCTTCATTGAGATATTATTATCGTTTTTTTTCTTAGTTAAAGCTTTTGTAATTTTCTTGTGTTTTCTCCCCCATTTTTTATTAGTTTTATATTAATATGTCTATAGAGCATTCATTAATTTTTATTTTATTTATATTTTTAGCTATTTTAGTAAACCAAGTTAAAGCACATGAAAATGAAAAATGTTGCTTTTGCAAGTAACTGAAATAATAATAATAAAAAAAGGTATTTTATTTTATTTAAGGTAACATTTTGTTTATGGTTTTAGTTAACCATAATAACCCTGTGATGAACATCATTTCATGTTCACCTTAAACTGTTTCCACCAGTTTTTCAACAGTTTCTCTCTGTGCATGAACAAACAAACAGCCTGAATTTTCCTTCCGGAGAGAATTAAAGACAAACATGAGGATGTAATTTTAATGCAGGACACACACCGGGCTCTGCTCACACACATCGCAGTGGAATGAACTTCATTGCATCGCTTGACAGTTACTGTGGGAACCCGACTAAAGCCATAAAGGAAATGAGAAGTCCCAGCCCCCTGATTGATGCCAACTTGCTGAAAATTCACATCGAATAAAGATACATACTTGGATCAGCAACAACATAAAAGTTACTGGTGATATTAAGTGACCAGACTAACAATGTTTACCTGCGTGTGACAAAATAGGTGAAATAAACCCACAGACTGACGCTGAAGGAGGGACCCAGACCATACTGTATATATAAACCAGAATAGAGACTTGAGCATTGACTCTTATGACTAAGCAGCACTTTAGCAACAGCATAACAATATGCTAAAAGCAGCTCATAACATCACCCTGACAATCACCCAATTATACAATGTGCAAAACCAATGAATCTAGATATTGATTGAAACTTGAAATAAAATAAATGTTAAATTAATTATAAAATAGACAAATATTTAAATATAAACAATGTAAATTGAATTGTAATTTTTTTTACGTAAGCCAGCTGCTAAAACAACATTTCTCATTTTCATTTACTTTAACTTCACTGTAAAAAGGTGTAGAAACAATTTTCACTCTGAATTTGATAGTAAATTTCACAAAACAAAGATATGGCAAGTAACACATTGAAATAAGAATTACATTTTGACGTAGAAAAACTGAAATGGTATCTTTGTTTTATTTACAGTTTTGAAAATTAAATTTTCTAATTAATTAAAAACGAATTCAAAATAATATCTAAAAATAAACAAACTTACATCAATAAATAAAGCTTAATAAAACACTACACTGAATTAAAATGGGTTAACATTATAATAAATATTTCAATTAAAAAAAAATTTAAAATATTTTGAAAAAATATATTAGTATTTCAATGACACTAAAATAACATTGGCTATTGTTACTAAAAATTAAAAGTATATTAAAAAATTATACAATTAAATGCATAAAACACTCAAAAAGATTTAATGGTACACTGATTAGTTTGCATATATTTATTTAGAATTATCCATTATTCCAAGATCCAAGTTTTACAGTAGTCTGCAGTAGCTGCTGTAGTTTTTGGGTGGTTCCCATCATAAAATAACACGCTATTACAGTTCTTATTATACTGATCATCATGGCAACCTGTAGCCTCAGCATCAGTAAAACTAGTAAAAATGATCAGCGTACCTGTTTGAAAGCAGTCTGGATGGTTTCTGCTCACGTCTTGAATGAGATC
The DNA here is from genome assembly GCF_018340385.1 of Cyprinus carpio. NCBI lineage: Eukaryota > Metazoa > Chordata > Actinopteri > Cypriniformes > Cyprinidae > Cyprinus > Cyprinus carpio. The sequence continues at coordinate 10,686,122 of NC_056585.1, forward strand.
TTCTCTCCAGCAGACTTCTGGTTTATTTTCTCTCAGTCTCATGCATTCTTCTCCTTCACCTTCCCTTTTTTCATTCCACTGAAGTCCCTCCCTCTGTACACCCCCTCACCCGTCTGCTGGCCTCCCAACCTCCTGCTTCACTGGTTTGGCTTGCAACATCTCCATCTTGCTGTGTTGATTTTCACTCCAGGACTCTCTTCAGCCCTCAATGCTACCCACCCCCTCCCCACGTCCCTCTCTCAGCTCCTTTCAAGTTTGTTTGTGAGTCCCACTGAGTTCTGTGCTGCTCTGCATGTTAATCTCTCCAGCAGGAGCAACAGGAGACATGCTGGAACTCATCTGGGTGTCCCGTCCTGTGCATGTACGTGCAGGCATGTCAGGGTTATTATTATAGTTAACTAAAACTAAACCAATTAAAAAAAAAAAAAAAACTTCAACTCCATTGAAATGAAATAAGAGTGTATTTAAAATGTAATAATTCTCATTTGGTGTTTCATGCGGAAAAATAACATAATATGGGTTTGGAAAGACATGAGAGTAAATACTAACTGAAAAAAGGTTCTTTTTGTCGAACTATGCCTTTAAAAAGCCCTCTTTATTACAAAAGCTGCAATGTACAAAGTCTCAGCTCATTAATTGCTCCACTTCACATTCCTCTCTTCTATAATTGTCCAGCAGAGCTTGATCCATGACCGAGAGAGAGAGAGAGAGCAAATAAGACAGCTGATATTCATTTCTATTGACCTCTATTGTTGTGTTTTCCAGGCCGAGGGGAAGAGGAAACCCATCCTTATATGGTCATGTTGGTGGTGAGGGGTTTCATTAACATTTAAGAGCCACAAGACTCGCTGTTCGTTCCCTCAGCAAGAACCTTTACTAAGAGCCAAATACTGTATATGCACAAATCCACTCAGGTGAATCTCATGACATATGGAAGTATTTAAAGTCACAAATCAAAAGAAGAAGTCATTATATTTGCCTATTGAAGAGCCATTATTGTTTTTCATGACATTTAAGCATAAACTCCCCTAAACTAATAAATAAAAATGTATATAGACATATTTAAAAAATAAAAATAAAAATAAAAAATAAAAACTAATACAAATTACAAAACTACTAAATTACTAAAACTAAAATGAAAGAGGAAACAGAATATATAAAAATAAAAAAATAATTAAAATATTAATGATATTAATTAATAATTCTCATTAATTTAATGTAAAATTGTCATGCCCCTGGACTCATTATGTTGTGTTTTCCCTCCACATGTGTTCTGTGTCCCTGTTAAGTAGTTATTCCATGCACCTGTGTTTCCCCAATTATCCTGTGTTTATAAGCCCTAGTCCTTTCAGTTTGTGTTTGTCGGTTCTTGAATGTCTTCCATGTGCTCTATGTTCCCCATTCGGATTATTAAAGACTCTCGTTTCATGAATTCCTCGTCTCCTCGTTCCTGGCTACCTTGACTCCTTGAGTAGTGTGACAGAAGAACTGACTGAAACAGTTTATTGCGTGTTTCCCCTCCGTTTTGTTTGTTTTTCTCCCAGTGTTTTTCTTTCCGTTGTGCCCTTATGGATCCTCTCCTTCACCCTGAATTCATCCTCCTCCTGCTGGAGCAGGGGGAAAATTCACTCGAGGGTCATACCAGACTGTTTCTGGCTATGGACCATCTCACTACTTATCCGGACAACGCACTCTGTGCGTTCTATGATGCCAGCCTCAACACCGCAAAGATGGCCCTAGAGCGGAATTCACCATCTTTGTGGAGTGGACACTAGCGCAAAATGGATCTCCGTTCCCCGCCGGTTCCCAGGGATTAATCGCCAGTGCCAATCCTGACCTATGGAGACTCCACTGATGGAGAGCCAGAACCCGCCGCGACCGACGAGCCATCGCTAGAAAGAGCAACAGTGCTGAGGATCGCAGCAGAGCTGAGGGTGAGTGGAGTATGGCACCACAAAAGGGCCAAAACGAGGAGGGATATCTCATAGACTGGGAGTCTGATCTGGAGATCGAACTGCCCCCTCTCCTCTCTCCATCGTCTCCGCTGGTCCCGTCCAGCCCTCCTTTGTCCTTGGTTCCCTCATCCAGCCCTGAGGGGGCTACCGATTCTCCAGTGCCCGTTCCTCGAAAATGCCTCCAACCCGCTCCTGCCTCCTCCACCGCTGTCGTCTGGCAGCCCCTCTGCTCACACTCAGCCCACCATCTATGCGGTGCGAGCTCCGCAGGACTGCCATCCTCCAGCATTGCCATGGCTGCCTCAGCCCGTTGACCCGTCAGCTCCACCATGGCTCCTAGCTTCCTCCTCTCCGTCGTGGCCCAGGAGTCCACGAGCTCCGCCAGGCTCCCTCTTCCCTCCGGCTCCGCCTTGGTCTGGCGTCGACCATCCTGTGCCTCGGGACTCCTCTGGCTTCGCCTCGTCCCTCCGGCTCCATCTCCTTCACCCCCTCGGCTCCACCTTAGTCCTCTGTTGCTCCGGCTTCACTGTGGCCTCCTGGATCCACATCTCTGCGTAGGTCGCCGGCGCCATCTGCTCTGCCTAGGACCTCCGGATCCTCCCCGTCGCACTGGCTCATTGTCTCTTCACCTCTGGCTCCTCCACCACCTGCTCCGCCACCGTTGGGGCCCCCTGGAGTCGGTGGCCATTACAAAATATATTTTGTAAAAAAAAAAATCATGGTTATTACTATCTTATGCATATGCAATTATTATAGAAGGAATTCTATGATCAGAAATCACTGTACTGAATGACTGTACTGAACCTATGATATATTATAATATAAACTTATAAGTTATACTACTTATTTATTTTATTTTCTGTGTTGCAAGGCTTTCATTATGATGTTGTGGATGCCGTCATGCTGTAGATGAGAGTGAGATTGTCTGTTCTCATGCACGCCCACATCCTGACTCCCAACATCTTACAGACAGCGACATGAGTCACAATATCATGGCTAAAAAATCTGTGTCAGGCATGTATGGTCATGTCAGGTGAATACTGTGTGTCCGTGTGTGTGATCAGGAAGACAAAACATACATATACACTGTCTGAACATCGACAATCCTGTTTTTGCTCACTATATAGGGGAGGTTGGGGCTAATTGTCTCTGTTAACACTACAGTTTATTTTTAAAAGTCAAATTCTGCACTAACCTAAAAGGCTTTACTTTAAACAAGCTATTTTCACCATATTGAAATTTCATTTCACGCTCTCACATTTTCACGCTTACATTATAGGCAGAATACTGACACAACAGACAGATTTGCTTTGGCAATGGAGTCCATAATGTCTCATTCCCCCACCCACTGCTTCCTGAAGACCCCTGGCATTCAGACTTCCACTCTCTCTCCACTACATACTATTAAAAGAATTTGAATCCATAGGGAATAAGCAGGCCTCCTGACCTCTGCTCCAGTCTCACACTCCATTCTGATTTTCACCATATTGCTCAGGAAAAAAAAGATGAAGTTGATTCCACTGAGATGCAGACATCACAGGAAAAGAAAACATGTCTCAAATTTCAGAAAGCACATTTCATGTAATTGGCCAGAGTACGAAACCATATTTTATTAATACAGTCTGTGAGACAGAAGACAGAAAAATGGATTTTGCCTCACAAAACTCAGTGCCATGGGTGCCAGGGTGTTGCTATGAATACCAGATTGTTTCTAGACTGTTTTGGGAGGTTGCTAGGTGATTGGGGATAGTAAGTGTATACAAGTACAGATATACCGTCTCTCCTTAAGTGACAGATCAGGGTTAACAGAAATGAACCCAAAAATAAAAAATGTGTCATCATTTACTCACCCTCATGTCTCTAAACCTGTATGCATTTCTTTCTTCTGTGAAACACAACAGAAGATCTGTTGAGATATGATTGGGTGAACTATAGATCTTTATGTAATGGGAGAGTTTGACAATGATATTGTTCCCCGTAAAGCAATGCTGTTCTCAGAGCTTCCCTCATGAATTACTAACACATCCACCCACAGCTCTATGAATAAATAATCCAGCACAAGCACAAACTCATGGCTCTGTGTATCAATAATCCCCTGACAATGAGCTGTCACTCATGTCAAATGTTATATTTGTTTCTTTACATCATCTGGGCTAAAAATGCAATGAATAAGTGCAAATTCTTTTTGAGAGTTATCATGTAGTTAGATGTAGATTTATGTTGTATTTGGTTTAAAACTCCATTAATATGACTACCTGACCCAGCTAGATTTCCAAAAACTCAGTGTTTTTTTTTTTTTCTGTTATCACATATTCTTGGATGACATTCCTTGTTCAAAGTCCATGTGTTTCTGACTTCAGAGCCAGAGATGGAGGATTATTAGCATTCACAGAAAAGATGCTCCAGGTTGCCTTTCTGAATTATTTTTGTTTTTCAGAAAACGTATGGAAACTTGTAGGGAAGAATGGGAGAATGAAGGGAGAATGGAAAAAATGCAATTCTAAGTTTCTCTTCCCCATTCTGAGGTTTCATAGTAGTTTTATTTAAAATCTTAACACACTTTTGCGAAATTCTCCCTTTCAGTCAGTGGGTGTGACCACTGATCTATAATTTACACTACCAGTCTTCAGTGTCACATGATCCTTCAGAAATAATATGCTGATTTATTATCAGTGCTGGAAACTGTTGTGCTGTTTAATATGTTTTTGGAACCTATGATACTTTTTTCAGGATTCTTTGATGAATAAAAAGTAAAAAAATAAGAGCATTTATTTAAAATAGAAATCTTTTATTTTTTTCCAAAAAAAAATAAATAAAATAAAATAAAAATAATTTGGCAGCACAACTGATGCCAACATTGATAATTCTAATAATAAATCAGCATATTAGAATGATTTCTTAAGGATCATTTCTTAAGGACCTTTATACTGGCGTAATGGCTGATGGAAATTCAGATTTGCATCACAGAAATAAATTATATTTTAAAGGATATAAAAATAGAAACCATTATTTTATATTGTAATAAAATTTTGCAAGGTTACTGTTTTTTTTCTTCAGTATTTTTGATCAAATAAATACAGTTTTGATGAGCATAAGAGACTTCTTTAAAAAACATTACAAGTCTTACTGATCCCAAACTTTTCACCGGGAATGTGTGTGTGTGTGTGTGTGTGTGTGTGTGTGTGTGTGTGTGTGTGTGTGTGTGTGTGTGTGTCTTAAAGCCTTTATTTAGGGCGGTCAAATGATTAATCACGATTAATCACATCCAAAATAAAAGTTTTGTTTACATAATATATGTATGTGTACAGGGTATATTTATTATGTATATATAAATACACACACATAAATTATATATTTAGAAAATATTTACATGTATATACATTTATATATTTATATTCTTATATTTTATATTATATATAAATATATTTAATATATAAAACATAACATATTCTTCTTGAATATATACATGCATGTGTTTGTATTTATATATACATAATAAATATACACAGTATACACACATATATTATGTAAACAAAACTTTTATTTTGGATGTGATTAATCGTGATTAATCATTTGACAGCCCTAATATATATATATATATATATATATATATATATATATATATATATATATATATATATATATATATATATATATATATATATATATATAATTATTTAGATCAGGGTGTGACAGAAAAAAAAACCTGTGTTCAGTTTTGAATTAAGTGCTTTCGTTCCTCTGTTTTAATTCACTTTGGATAAACATGTCTGCTAAATGCCTAAATAGAAATGTAAATTCCTTATATTAAAATCATAATATTATTATTTATAATAAAATACAAATTTATAATATTAAATATTATGTTTCTAAGGAAAATATTTAACATACACATACATAATAAAGAAAATATATTTAAGATTTGTTACCTATTAATTTTCAAAATATATTTAAAACATATATTTAAAAAAATTGTTACTATTATATATATTAAAATAATCTCAGCTAATAAAAAAATTACAGTTTTGATTAAACCCTAATGCGCGTTTGCAGACAAACTTTGAACAACTAAAAGTCAAACAAAAAGGTCTTTAACCGCGGTTTCTTTGCTGATCGCGCCCCCTACGGGTCAAATCATTTAATGACAGCCATTGTACGCCGTTATCTCCAGGCTGCAGTTATACCCTTCTCGTTATCTGGCAAGTCATGAAAGGAGCTATCAAATCATCGCTTCCGCTAACATTATTGATTCAGATCAGATTATATTTTGAAAGGTCGTTTCATCAGGGCTCATATCTTGATCTGTGCTGCACTCTAGTGGTCATTGCGAGCGGAACTGAAACATACACCTGTGATTTATAAAAATCCTTCAAGCATAATTCATGTAAATCAAGGAAGGCGAACAGCTGGATGGGAAGAGTCTAGCGTCAGTATGTAAATATACAAGATAAGTAAAGTGCACTTCTACAGATTTGGTGTTGCATTTAAACGTTTATACAATGCCATCAAAAGATCGTTGCGCTTGCAATGCAAAACTCGTGATCTATGAAAAAGCATTTTAATAAAAATGTATAGTTCAAACACTTTTCGAAGTTGTTTTGGGTAAAATCATCTGCCTAAAAGCGTGATATTGTCCTGCAAAAGGGAAGCACACACAGGCCTATGTATGCAAGGATGTGTGGATGTGTCCTGGTCACATTAGAAGCATTACTGTAGAGTACAGGGAAGCGCGTCACGGATCCTCCCCCTCCATACCATAATAACCCGTCGTGGCTTCCCAAACACGCCTCTATGCACCGATTCCACGACCGCCGCTGTCTACACCGAGACAGCTCTCATCCGCGGTCCCGGAACGCGTTCAAAACTATGCCCTTGAACCATCTCCAATCTGGAACTGTCTGATTTATGACTAGCATCGGTGGATTGTGCACTTGCCACTGCAAATGCAGCGACACCGGTCGGGTCGGGAAATCAAATGCATTGCTCACCGGATGCTCTCGGGTTTCATTTCTTTCACTGGTTGTAAATGTGTCAGGACTCGGCACCTAGAACACTGTAAATCTGCTCTCCTCGCGTCATCCATACAGTTCCTCGCGCGCTTCCTTGTTTCAGGCCAATTGCGGGACGGGCTGAAGCCACAGAGGAGGGGGTGGTCTCCGGTATCCGGTTCTTTCCGTAATCCTGCGCCGGTGGAATTTTAAATCCGTCCCTCCAGCGGGATCTGCACAGTGGAGACTGTTTACGGGGACTGCTACATTGCATTGTTATTTAGAACGCTTAAATGTTGCATTGTAACGTTCGCAGAATGCTTGTTGTTGTTTTTAGAACGTTTAATTGACACATCGTCACGCTCGCGTTGTTTAGAACGTTATTATTTAATATTTGCGGAATGACGATTTTGTTTAGAAGGTTAAATGGTTACATTATAGCTCGCGCAGAATGAGCGTTTCGGAACGTTTAGAACTTTTCTGTGTTACACTGTAACATTGCAAAAGTGAGCGGAGCAGCCCAGCGGGATCCGGTGTAAATATTCAACAAATGATAGAGGAGGAGTCGGTGCACGATAAAAGGGATGTGAACCGAGAGCAGAGAGCTTTGGACTCGGTTTAAAGCGCGCGTTCACGGTGTTCTCTTCAGTTTGCTTGAAGTCCTGCTGCTTTATTATGACGAGTGATCTCTCGTAACAGGATTTGGGCATTATCGATCGGATTATGAGTGATTATCCATGCAAAGTGAAACGAGATTGACTTAGTTTCAGATCTTGAGGGGATTTTTTTTCCCTGTTCTTCTTTTCCACCCGTTGGGAAGCATATGATAAAAGAGTTATTCTGGAAACATATTTGCATCCGTTCTGTATAGGATGCACCCAGAAAGCGATGAAAACACTGCAGGAGCAGCCAGTTTGGAGGAGTCGACCACTGAACCGCAGGCTGGACATACTGAACACTCTGCAATGGAGCACAAAGACCCGCAGGAGTACGAGGAACCGGAGCGTAAACTGGCTCCGGAGGACAGCACGGTGCAGCTGATACAAACCGGCTGCTCCGACAAGCGTCCGGCGACGCCGCCCGGCGCACACCCGGGACCGCTGTTCGTTCCCCCAGAGGGAGGTTTCGGCTGGGTCGTGGTGTTCGCTGCTACATGGTGCAACGGCTCGATTTTCGGCATCCAGAACTCATTCGGGATTCTGCACATGATGCTTGTGAAAGACCATCAGGAACTGACGGACAAGGCGTCTCAATTTAAAGTGGGTGAGTGGGTTTCAGTGTTTCACTAAGTGTTGTAAGTTTGAGCTGAAAGGAGTGTCCAGGCACACTTGATCCTGAGAGGCTTAAGGGATCATACCTGATCTTCTTTAGAGCCCCAAAGTCTGGTGGCAGCTGCCTGAAACTGTTCTCTGGACACGCCACAGACAGAGGGAGACGCCCACTCAAATCACACACTGACACCTGCTCCCATAGCAGGAGCCTTTTATTTATTTAATTATTTATTTATTTGTTTGTTGATTTTGTTTAAAGGCAAATGGCGTTATTTGTTTATGTCATCACAAAACTCGCATATTAATATATATATTTTTATTGGAGCAAAAGAGAAGTTCTGAATACAAGGACAGTCTATAATGAGTGACAGTCCATTGCCACAGCTGTCAAGACCTTAAAAATTGTCTTTAAAAGAGGCTTTACACTAAGCGAGATGATTACAAACAGTAAAAATGTGAAATATTATTACAGTTTGAAAGAACTGTCTTATGTGTTAATAAATTTTAAAATGTAATTTATTCCTGTGATGGAAAGCTTAATTTTCAGCAACATTACTCCATCAGAAATCATTCTAATATGCTGATTTGCTGCTCAAGAAACATTATATTATTATCAGTTTCTTATTATATATCATTTCCATGACCGGCAGTGTGTATATACTGAAATCATTGTTATGCGCTGATTTGGTGCACAGTTATTTTGTATTTTTATTGATGCTCGATTTTAAATGGTTCTTATTATTGTCAATGTTAAAAACAATTTCTGCTGCTTAATATTTTTGTGGAATCCATGATACATTTGTTTTTTATGATTCTTTGATGAATAGAAAGTTCAAAAGAAAAGATATATATTTTCAACACTGATAATAATCAGAAATGTTTCTTGAGCAGTAAATCAGCATATTAAAATGATTTCTGAAGGATCATGTGACACTGAAGACTGGAGTAATGATGCTGAAAATGCAGCTTTGACTTTGATTAAATTACATTTTAAATTATATTGTAATATAAAACAGTTCTTTTAAATTGTAATAATATTTTACAGTTTAACTGTTTTGACTGTATTTTGATCAAATAAATGCAGCCTTGGTGAGCATAAAAGATGTCTTTCAAAAACTTTTGACCTGTAGTGTATATATCAAACCAGAATATTACTGATGGTATCTGATACCATCACTTTACCGTATTACATCCAAAATACTATAAATAAAAGTCATGGACTTGGTGCAGCTGTTTCTTAAAATAGTTTAAAAAAACAGCATGTCATGCATTTTTAAACAGAAAATCCAACTTATTGATTCACCTAGAAAGAACTGTTGTTGTTCGTTTAAATGATTAAAAACATCTTAGAAAGCAGCCTTGGGGATTGCTCATTAACTCCTCAGAAACTGATTTTCTGATTAAAAAAGTTTTTAGAGCTTTATTCTGGTCGTTGTAAAGTAGCACTAATTTCACCGCTCAATTAGTTTTTTTTGTAATCGCTCCTCTCCCATCTGGGCTTTCCATTTCTCCCTGTGTTTTCATGGGTCAGAGAAATCATCAGTGTAGCCGCATGTTTCTCATAAACACAGACCAGTGAGTGAAGTGAAGCAAACAGTGAAAAGTCCAAGTGCTGATGTTTAATAATGTGCATGTTTCCAGTTATTTATAATAAATACAGTATCTGTCACGAACCCTCCTGAACCTTCAAACTTACCAAACATCGAAAGCAGTATCTGTCACGAACCCTCCTAAACCTGTGAATGTACCCAGCAACCCCTGAGCTCACTTCTGATCCCCTGGCCGAGCCGACGTGAGAGAAAACAAGACCGAGTCCACATGCTAATAATCTTGTAAATGTCCTGCAGGCCTCTGGTTGTTGTTCAGGAAATCGCCATCTGTCTTCCATGCTGAGCTCGATTTTTACAGCCAACACGCAGTAAAATCTCAGTTTGTTTTAATGTTCAGACTCCCACTTTGCTGTACAACATCACTATTTGATGTTTACATCTGAATATTAATAAAATCGGGCCCACAGGAGGAAGACAAATGGGTGGTTTGTGGAGAGTACTAATGAGCGTTATTGAGAAAGTGTGTTTGTTTGTTTCTCTCTCATGTTTTATAAAGTGGTACTGTGAAGAATGAAAATATGTACATTAATTATTTGTGCCAGCATCTATTGTGTGTGTGTGTGTGTGTGTGTGTGTGTGTGTGTGTGTGTGTGTGTGTTCATGCTTTCAGGCCTGATTCTGCTTTCTGGGTCATTGTATGAAACTAGTGTCTTTTTTTATTTTTTAGTTTGATACAGTGTTTTTAAGAATTTAAGATTAATAAGTTGCATTAGACATGCATTAATACACTGATTATACTGAAATAATATAGGATTTATACGACTTTCAATACAGTTTTCATGCAGATTTTTTTGTTTTGTTATTTTTTTTACAAAAAAGTAAATTTCAAATAATTACAGGGAAACGGCAAGTATTGAATTAACATGAAGTAGAAAGACTGATATAGTTTTTTTTTGTAATTTTTTTATTAATGATAATAAAATTATGAAAAAAATCTCAGTATTCAATACTTATTATTTTTATTTTCATTAATTTTGATTATTAACACACACACACACACACACACACACACACACACACACACACACACACACACACACATATATATATATATATATATATATATATATATATATATATATATATATATATATATATATATATATAAATTATTATTTAATAATGTACTGCAATATATGCTCATGTTAATCCATCATCTATAGTTTACTATACAAAATCATGATATATATATATATATTATATAGTTATTTTATTAAATTTTTTTTTAAAGATACAACTCAAAAAAGCACACTCATGATTAAATCATTTTTTCTAATTTTCTGAATTTTTGTTGATATATTTAGAAAAACTGGTTTTGGCCTATATGAAGTACACAGATGGCACCTGTTTTCTAAAATGATCTTTCTGATTATAACTGTTAGCATATTTTGTTTTCCTATATATCAGAGCAAATGTTAAAATCTTTCCTTCATTGACAGCATGACTACCACATTCTGCTTCACAACACTGATTATTTCTAATAAAACTCTCCTACTCTGTCGCTCTCATTCTGTCTCTCTGCGTGATGGCCCTTTGTTTAATCTGCTGTGATGGCTGTGATGTGGGTGTGTAATAGGGATTTGATTGGTCGGTGAGGGGCTCATGGGTAGTGTGGGAACACACAGAGCTTAAGGAGGGGCGTGTTCTGCGTCCCCCTGCCTCACTCACATGGTTTGGCCTGTCCCAACACGCACAACACAACAGTAATGTTTAATCGCAATAAGGGATTACAACGGACACTCCCACACAACTTTACATGCAGGTTGATACAAAAAGCAGCTCTGTCTCAGCTGGGAACAAAATACACTTAAAAACACATCACATCATTCCACCAATTACTTCATTATTTTATTATTCTATAATAATCATAACAACTACTTCTGCTTTAATAATCATCATTATAAAATAATTATCCTCTTTTTGTGTATTTTTTATCTTATTTTGATTATATAGATTGTTATGCCCAGTCTAGGGAAGAAGCGCAACATGAAAGGGCTTGCATGGACAAAATTTTGTTTTTTGGGAGTTTGAGTCTGGGAGCTGACAAGGCCAAAATAACAACACCAAAAAAAAAATTGTAGTTTTTTTTAAAACTACCTATCCCAAAGAAAATAAAATACAGTTCACTACCCTAACTACCTATCCATAAAACAGAGATCAAAAGTTTCACAAACAGAAATGGCGTCAGACTCCTTACTATCCCAATTTAGTGTTTACAATATTTCCGGAGACCTAGTAGCAGAGCACATCAACGTCAATAAGTATGAGCGCCCAGACTTAGTTCTTGGTAAAGGACCAACAAATCAAGTTTCTCAGGCCAGAATTTTTTTTTCAGAAGATAATTGTAGGTTTTCTTAATACCTAAATGACCAGAAAGTTCATGGTCATGAGCCACACACACACAGTGCATACTCCCTGTAGGATTATGGAACGACTGCTTAAAATACAGTGTTCCAGTCACACTTCCAAGTTCTCAGGACTCCATTTACACATAAGAACCCCATCATCTAAAAAAATAAGCAACTACATGATCGGGTAGCTCAGATTTATCAATCACAGCAGAAAGACATGACCTTAAAGTATCATCAGCATCTATCAACTGTTTTCTGTCAAAAGGAAAGTCAAATCTAGGTTCAAGACTCAACTTCTGTGAAAGTTGTATCCTCAACTTTTGGTGAATAAGAACTCATGAACGAATCAGGGAGATCAATTTTCAAATTTGTGAGCTTGCGCTCGAGTCACAACACAGGAACGAAATACACTTGGAAATTCTTGAGTCAACACATCATTTTCAGACATGCAAGGTACCTCAGTAACCTTGGGGAGACAAGAGACTTTACTTACAGCTAAATCATTCCCTAGGATAAGGGAGATTCCCTTCAGTGGTAATGGAGGACGTACAGTCACTTTTACTTAGCCAGCCACAATATCAGAATGTAAGTATATGGTGTGCAAAGGAACTCTTACAACACCAAGTTCAATTCCCTAAATTAAAACATCTGAATTACAGCTGGATTGAGAAGAGAACGGGAGCATGTCTGCCAAAATAAAGGACTGCGCGGCACCTGTATCCAGGAGGATACACACAGGCTTGGGCTCTGGGTCCAAATCAGAAAATGCCACTACACCCTCACACATAAATAGTTCAAAAGAGGGATCTATAGAGAGTAAAGAATCAGAAGAGTGAGTATGCATGAAGGCCACACTTTTAGATGCGTTTAGAGTTTTTCTCAGATTTTTCCACTGTAGCACAGGACAATCAGCAATCAAATGTCCCTTCTTATGACAATAAAATCATTCCTGTGACGTCATTGAAGAATCATAAACATGATCATCTTTTGGCACAGCCACTGCTGGTTTAGAACTATAACTGCGATCTACAACAGCCTTAGATAGTGATGAAACTTTTTGTTCATTCAAATAAACCATTATCACAAACTAAACACAAAAAACGGCACCCTCAGATAATAATTAAACTTTTTTTCATTCAAATAACATATCTTCTCTGAAATGCAATTTTTGAATTCTTCCACTAAAATTAGCTCTTTCAGCTGCTCAAAAGTTCTGACTTTGCAAACATTGTGGTTTTCTCACGTGCAAATTCAACAAATGTTTGACTGGGGTTTTTCACATGCTTCCTAAACTTTTGTCGATAAGCCTCCGGATCAAGTTCGTAAGCACTTAACAAGGCTGCCTTAATGGAGTCATAATCCAAACTTTGTTCTAGCGTCAGCGCAGAACACACTTTTTGTGCTTTACCAATGAGTTTGCACTGTAACAATAAAGGCCAAATATTTCTCGGCCACTTTAATTTGTCTGCTAATATCAAAATCTGTCAGGACTTACTGGCAACACAGACGATGCTGTAGGAAGAGGTGAGAAGGTGTTTACCGGATTCTGCACAGGAGCATTTCCCCATAACACGGGAGAAGGTGGACACTGAGCCTGCACAGTCCTTAATTCAAGCTCCAGCTCTTTCAGCTGAATATCTCGCTGCGTCTCAAGCTCAACTGCTTGGACATGCAACAGCTGACTCTGGTATTGTTGTTGGCTTAATTCCACTTATAGTTCTTTAAACCGGATTGACAACAATGTGTCTTTTGTTGAAGAAGAATTAACGGGATCCACTTAAGCAGCATCTTCAGATTTTATTCTGCCTCCGCGGCCTCCAAATCATCAGATAGCGCTGTAGTTGCAACACCCGTAACTACACTCCCACCAGGTAAGATATTTTGCTTTACAAGCTCTGTGTGCAGTGCCTCTTTAATACCCCTTTTAGCGCATTTAGAGATATGACTATATAAAAATAAAAAAAATCAGGAATTAACAACTTTGTCTTTACGTCATTTTTTGAATTGCTTTTCTGTGGGTGCAATGGTGAATTTATCAAGCTCAAATGTTGATGTCATGCCAATCTCTGTATTTCCTCCCTTACCAAAAGAAAAACCCCAGGCAAACAATAACAAAAAATAAATAGGCAAAACAAAATTTGTCTAATAGAATATGTAGCCAACTGACGAGCCCCCAATTTCATGTTATGGCCTGTCTAGGGAAGAAGCGCAACATGAAAGGACTTGCATAAACAACATTTGCAACAATGAGTTTATTGGGAGTCCTATCCCAAAAAAAAAAAAAGAAAAAACAACAAACAAACAAAAAAACCTACTATTCTACTTTAAGCATCTACCTTACCTATTCCAAAGAAAATAAAATAAATTACAGTTCACTACCGTAACTACCTACACCCCCCCCCCCCCCAAAAAAAAAAGAAAGATCAAAGGTTTAACAAACAGAAATGGCATCAGACTCCTTACTATCCCAATTTAGTGTTTACAATATTTACAAGACTATTTACAGAACCAAATCAAACCAAGTTTAGAGTGCAATCCAGAAATTCAAACAGACAAAGGAGTCAAACAGACCAGTAGATCTTTTGATTTAATAATTGCAACCAAACACAAAGCAAAGCAAACAGCACTCACAATCTTAACACTCTCTTAATACAAACTTTAAGACACAACTCCGCAGTATACAAACAAACTGCTCAGATCACAAAGTGGCAAAGATTGCCACTGAGGAATTGATGTTGTGAGTTTTAAAGTACTGTAGACCAATCAGGAGACTGCAACAATCAGCCTGCAAGAGCCAGTCAGATGACTTTTCCTAGGCAGAGCAGAGACACAGAAATCCCCAACACAATAGAGAAAGCACAACAATCATAGGGTTGTAACAAGATTTTATTATTAATTATTACATTAAATAACAATTACATTAATTATGTTATTTATAATATTAATTATATGTGTGTGTGTTTGCATGATTTAAATTAATAGATCCAATTTGAATTTCTATGTATATATATGGCAAAATATTTTTTTTTTTTAAGAATTGTAATGTGTGTGTGTGTGTGTATTACAATTTATTACAATTGCTTCATTTTTTACTTTATTTCAGTTTATTTGAATTCTGAACCCAAAACATGTTTGTCATGTAAGAGTTGTATTTAGATCATTGTCGGATGAAATTGGATCTATTCATTTAAAAAAAAAAAAACATGCAACATGACATCATCGACCTTTAACTGGCATTCAACCCTATACACACCTGCAGTTTCCCAAACGTCACTCTTTTACATGTTCCCTTTCTTTCTTTTTGTATTCCTTGGTATCTCTCCCTTTGAGTCCACTCAGACACACAGAAGGACTGCTGGTAATGCATAGACTCAGATCGTATTACCTACAGTATATGTATGAACTCAGATGCTCTCAGTTCTGTTTCCGCTCACTCTCTCTGTATTGCATACTTGTTTAGAGAGAGTTTGGCTTTTATAGACTTTTCTAAACACTAGTTTCTTTACACAGCACAGCTTAGATCTAGAAAAAGGTGAGTCTCAAAAGCATGGTTTAAAAGTAAAGTGTTAAATACTTTTCTGCTATACCAATTTGTTTTATAGAGTCAAGAATTACACCTTGGCAAATGGCATGCATTTGAAGGTTTTGAGAAGGTTTTTATTACTTTGGCAATTACATTTTTTTAACTAGTGGTGGAGAAATTAAAGCCTATTTTTTTTAAAACCAAAATCAACATCAGAAATTAATAATGCATCGCAATTTCAGCAACCTAAAATATTTTATAGAAAAATAATTGTCAGTGTTGGCCAAAAATGGAGGGCTGAAATTGTTTAATTGCCACTTCTCTAATGGCTCAACCCCTTAAATGTTTATATTTCAACAATAAATTAATATTTAATTAAATCATTGATATAAAAATGCTTTATATGAAATTTATATTTATATACACACAACTCAGTTTAAGCGTTGATTATATAAAAAAATTAATAAAAGTTAAATGATTATTAAACTTTATTTTCTTTCTTTTTTCAGCTCACTTTGTTTTTTAGTGCATTATTAATCAATTATGACAGCTCTTTTGAAGTCAGCATTAAGGTTCAGTATAAGATTGTGATTAAATGTGTTTGACTGGCTCACTGAGTCTGGTTGGC
Source organism: Cyprinus carpio (assembly GCF_018340385.1). NCBI lineage: Eukaryota > Metazoa > Chordata > Actinopteri > Cypriniformes > Cyprinidae > Cyprinus > Cyprinus carpio. The sequence goes on from NC_056585.1 coordinate 10,702,448, forward strand.
ACCTGACATTTTATTTGTATAAGGATTTTAAAGTATTTTAAACTTGTGTTCAGTTTAAAATCTGAAAAGCTGGGTTAAACAAAGGTCTGAATACTCAAACTCGGTAAAAACTTGGTGAAAAAGCCTTTCCTTGCAGCACAGGTGAAATGAGTTGAAGGACAGAGAACACTAGACAAGTGTTGGTGAAAGGTGAAAGCGTTTGTTGGCCATCTGGCATGCAGCTGAAGCGCTGGTTAACACTAGTGTATCCAGGACACACTCAGAGAGAGTAAGTCTGTAAATACCTATTGTTTCTGTTCATTTGTTTATTATTAAGCAGCTAGAAGCATGTTGTGGGCTGACTCTTTAAAACTCCACCAGTTTAAGTGTTTAGTATATTTTAGCTTCTAACTTATAAACCAAATACGACCCTTCTCTGATTAATACTGTTTTTTTCAACCCGACTTGATTTTCCACCATTTTAAATTAGTGTCAGATCATCTTCAGATAATGCTGGTCAGAAGTTATTCAAATCTTTTTCATACGCATAACCATTTGTAACACAGCAATACATTTTATAGTGAGGATGCAGCGTTTACAACTTGCTATGCATTATTGCCACAATGAACACCAAAGGTTTGTTTTAATGCGCAATTACAGATGTATATTTCATTACTTTTGTGCAATGAGTGATATGCAAATCAAAACACACAGGCAAATATTTTAAATGAAAATATGTCTGAAGAAATGTTATTTTATTATCTATTAAATCAGCTTTTATTTTTTTTATTTTCTGTTTTAATTTGAATTTTAGTTAAAATTGTAGTAATTTTGTTGTGTATTTGTTCTATTTTTTTAGTATACGTCTGTATAGTTTTTATTCATTTTTTATCCCAGTTTTAGTTTTAGTTATTTTAGTACATCAGGTTTTTTTAGCTTGGCAACCTTAAAAAGTTTACTTTTTTCATTCATGTAATTTCAAATTACATTATTATTTTTTCAATCGTTTTATTATTTTAGTATATCAAGTTAAACTAAATTATAATTAGAAATGTCACCTTGACAAATAGTTTATTTATTATTTTTTTTTTTTAAATAAGTTTTTATCCAAATGACTTACAAATGATTAATATTTTATTTCAAGTAAGAAATATATTTTTTATTTTATTGTTATTTATCTATAATAACCCTGGTCTGATTAAATATTTGTGTGTAAATAATATTTTTTATATTATTTACATTTACATTTAATATTTTTTTAAATAATTTTAAAATATATGAAATCTATTTTCTTTGCTAGAAAATCCCTATAGAAAAGAATTAAAACATGAAATATTGCCCTGCGAGTACATTTATCAATCTCTTTAAATCTCATAAAGCATAGTGACATAACTAGATTTGCAATCTGTCACTTTTTAGAAATAGTCATGGTGCTCATTAACACAGTGTGACCGTGCACATGAAGAGATTTGTGTATGTAATGCTGCCAAATGAGTGTGTCTGAATCTGTCATTTGATGATTAAAGTACTTTACCCTCAATATGTGCAGCTGGAGAGTGTGTGTGTGCGAACTGATTGAGCTGAAGGCACACAATCATTTTTTTGGCTGGATTTAAGGAACGCTCTGTTTCAGCTGCTGACATTAGCTTTGCTGTTGAATAGAAAACCCGCAGGCAAAAGATGAGAAATGTTTCCCCTCCTTCTTTCGCTCATTTAACATGATTATCAATGTCAACTGTTCACATACTGTATTCAGACAAAGACGTTTAAGTCAATTTTTTAACTGTGCAGGATAGAAGGGATGGATCAGAGCCTGATTTCTCAGTTGCTATCGTGTTCTTGACAGGATTCCTGAGATTCACTCTGACAGATGAGACATGAGGGGTCTTGTAAGGACAGACAGATATGAAGAGAGAGAGAAAATCGAGGGAATAACCCAAGTAGGAGCAAGAAAGGGACATAAAGAGAGAGTGATCCGTGCTTCCCTGCGGCTGAGTGTCTTTATCCACAATCTGTCAAAGAGCATCTGTCAGTGTTAGTGGGTCACTCGTTTCCTTGTTTTCTCTCTTCTCTTTCCTCTCTTATTTCTGTTCTAGATGGAAACCACTTTCATGCTGTCCTTTGTGTCTTTCTCTACCTCAATTAACAAATGATCCAATAATAAAACATGTGGAGCAAGCTCATTAGTGAGAATTAGGTGATTTGGAACAAAGGAGAGACAGATATGATGAAAAGCAGAGGAGAGTGCCATAAATGAAATAGAGTAACAGAGAGGCGTGAGTGAAAAGTGGAGGAATAGTGGGCAAGAGTCAGCTTCCTGAAGTAAAATCCAATTCATTTTCTTCACAGAGAAATTCATTTTTCCTTAACATCCGGCACATTTTTATGGTGATTTTTTTATTTATTTATTATTATTAAAAATAACAAATAACTACTTTTTCTTAATTATTTATGGAGGCTACAAAAAACAGTTTTTTCATTCAAAAACTTAAATAAAATGTCATTTCCACCACAATGCAATTGAATGGTGATTTTAGGTAGTGGGAATGACAGTGGAAGTTTTGACCTTTGACATTTGAAAAATTGTGGTTTGGATTATCAGATATTTTTTTTTTATTGCATATTTACCCACTGTTAGACATTGTTCGTTAGGCAAATGCTGATATATGCTTTTTACGGAAGACAAATCAGTGCGATTTCAACATTTTAACAGAGAATTTAAAGGGAAGGTGAAAGGATGTTAGAGGCAGAAAAAATGGCTGAAAAGTTCATGGACTGTAGCTGTGGACTCGAAATGTTTCTCATTAATTTTTGTTTATTTTTTTGCCGGTTTTTGGGTTTCTTTGGTTTATTTTTCAACCATTTTTCATCCAGAAAGATGTAAACAAACAGAACTCGTTGCTTACAAAAGCAGTCAGAGGGTGACAGGAGAGAACCATTTGTCTGTTCTTGTTTTTCAGTACTCTGTTTCAGAGGGGTCAGAAGGTAGAACATCACTCTCTTTTGATATGGCCACACACACTAAAAAAATAACGCATTATAAATTACATCCACATAGCAATGCTCTGCATCTTACAGTAATATCGTGGTGATGTGTTTTGCACAAGGAAGAACTTTTTTTACAAAATGTAAAAAAATCTACTCTGGCGACAAAGAAGTGTGCTTAACTGTATTGAATGTGAAATCATCAGCTGTACTTAATGATGATACAATATTAATGAAATAAAAGTGGGTTAAAACTAAAAACCTCTGATATTTTCCGCTTTCTGTGTGGATTTTGTTTTTCTTGGAGAAGTAAGGTAATCCATTCCTAATAGTCCCTGGAATGTTTAATCCTTCAAACATCGCCTCAGACTTACACACACACACAAACACACACACACACACACACACACACACACACACACACACACACACACACACACACACACACACACACAGAGAGAGAGAGACTTTATCCACCTCATGTTTTCTGCATGATCTTTAACCGAGCTGTTAGAACCTGCTCTTCCAGAACACTCTATTCCTAAACAGAGACTCTTTGCATTGTTCTAATGTTCCGAACTCATAGTTCCAACTGAACATCACAGAAACATTGGTCATTTACAAAGCTAACAAAACAACAAACAAAACCCTGACTGTGAAACCTGTGGAAAACATACGTCTCGTTTGACTCCACAAGCCAGCGGGAGACGCGGGGGCCTTATGTAAATCCTGACCTTGTGTTCTTCTACAAAATATGAATAAACACTCATTTGCTTGGTTTGTTAACGTACCGCTTCCTCTCTGGAATCGTGGGGCCACATTTCCACTGAACCTCAGCCAAGAATGACTCGCTGAAGAGGGCTCACACACACACACACAGACAAGAGAGAGATCAGCGTCAAATATTGAACCAGTGTCCTTAGAATCCAGACATACTGTGCAGACATTAAACTACCTTTGAACCATGAAAAACATGCAGTGTGTTTGTTTGTCTGAGCTTGACATCTATTGTAACTGGCCAGTGCTCTAAATACAAAGATGATGGACTTTCATCTGTGTCTCTTTTCGGAATTATCTGGGTGAACAAAGAACGTCTGTTTGGGTGCGTGCATGTGTAAATTATACTGTCTGTGTTCAAGGTGGGCGATATGGCAAAAATATAACAGTTTCTCCAGGAAGTATCACCAAAATGTTGGTTTTTAAGACTATTTTGCAAGTTACAGAGAAGTAAAACTTAAGTTCTCAATTAAACAATAAAAGAACAAATGAGAAGCAATAAAACAAATAAATACTACAGAAAAAAAAGATACAAATGAAGTAAACAGCTGTATGAGTGAAATATAAAGCTACAAAAATGATTCAGTCAAAATAAAGCTGATTTTCTTTTTGTCTTTTATTGTTTGGGGTATTATTAGGTTGCTGTCCCTTTAAGATGGATCTAATATCTAATATAACTGTTTACATTCACCTAAGACATAAGTGAATGTATTTTTACAGGAATACTTGCCAAGGCGGCCACAAACGGGACACGATCTCTACAATATGATTGAAAAGTAGATCGTGGACGTCTTCAAGATCGATACAAAATTGTTGGATGAAATTGTTGGTTTTTCCACATTCACACACACAAATGAATCTCAAAGCTGGTTATTTTGTCAATGATCTTATTAGTGGTGCTGACTTAGGTTTCTGTTGTCATGCTTATGGTTAGGGATTTGCATAGTTTGTGTAACTTGTTGAAAAGAGGTGTGTTGTTGCTTTTCTAACGGATTAAACAGGCAAAAAAATCCCACAGACTTGAGCTGTTGAGACCTGATGCCAGTAAAAAACACCTACAGTAACAACCATATAGCAATGTGCTAAAAATTCTCAGAATTACAGTATATAGCAACCATAGATATGTATATACTTAAACATGATAGCAATGTTCCAACCTCCCAGAACACCACAGCATCGTGGCAGTGAGTTAAGCAAATGGAAAATCAGGTTAATGTATTTCATCATTTATTGATCAAATCTTTTTTTGTTTCTTTGTCCAGCATGGGTTGGTGCTCTGGCGATGGGGATGATATTTTTCTGCTCTCCGGTGGTCAGTATGTTCACCGATCACTTCGGATGCCGGAAGACAGCCGTCTGCGGAGCATTTGTGGCCTTCCTCGGTCTTCTCACCAGTTCCTTCGCAACGTAAATGCCTTCTTTATAACCATTTTTAATTTTTATTTTTTATCATGTAACTTTAGCATTTTCACAGTTCATTTGGAAATTATTAGCAAAATGTATATGTGTGTGTGTTTGTGTGTGTATATATATATATATATATATATATATATATATATATATATATATAATATATATATATATATATATATATATTTGATTTTTTTTTTTAAATTTGAGTTTTTTTTTTTGTCATGCACATTTTTCCAAAAACAATAATCTAATGTAAAATATAAATTATTTTGATTAATTCCATACATTTAGAACTGACAAATAACTATATACACAGAACAAAATGAAATCAGTCAAACAATTTGAATGTTGCATTGGCATTTTAGGTTTACTTGAATTCTTTCAGCCTTACCAAAACACATTTATTTTATCCAGAATGCTCATCCAGCGCTGTCACTGTTTAAGTTCACTTAAAGACATAACAGACTGCTTTTGAGGATACTCACCAAGACGGATATTTTGACATAGTTTTGTATGTATTTGTTTGTTCAAGCACAAGACGCGGAAAGAAAATCTGGGGCTCACACGATGCCTAAGACACGGTTCTGTGTGTGTCTTTCACAGAACACACTGAATAAGTTGTTATTCACATCTTCTTGAGCTTGAATGCTTTTAAATTGCTTGAATGTTCAAATTGGCCAGGTGTATTTGTCTGTTAAAGCAGAACTAGTTGCAAAAGAGAGCTCAATTCGGTGTTGTCTGAGACTCTGTGTAAGAGTTGTACATAGAACATCTCTGAGTACTGAATGGAGTTGTCTTTCGAGTCATCAATGCTTTAAAATCACTTAAATGTTTAAATTGTCTTGGCTTAAAAACACATGCAAATGATAAACTTTCCTGAAGACGCAGCAGTGGGCCGATCAGACCATAATTTGTGTGTTCATGTCTTTGAAAGTTGGCTTTTGTAGAGATGTTGTGGTTGAAGTGATGAAGGTGGACAAATCACTCAGCCTCCTTAAGTGTTGTTATATAAGGGTTACTGAATCATGCTGACAGTCTTTTAAGCAAAAGGAAAAAACATAAACACACGTAGGAGAGCAGAACCTGTACGACAGAACATTTATGTAATCTTTGCTTTCTTTGTCTTCCCTCTTTCCTTCATTCTTTTCCTTCTCATTGTTTTCTCACAGTGTCCTCTCTCTGAGATCCTTGTGCAGTTGAACAGAGTGCTGGTTTTATTCCAAGCAAAAAAAAAAAAAAAAGAAGCTCTTGCTGTTTTTAGAAAAGGTTGGAAAAAAACAGGGGCGCATGAGACATTTTCAAAGTGGGGGGGGGGGGGGGGGGTACAGATCTCCTGCAGGGTCAAGTTTCTCTCTTCCTTCTCACAATCCATCATTTACACTAACGTCTGTTTGGTCATTAAGCAAATAATGTGTCCTGCTGCCCTTATGTTGAGCATTCTCAGGCTTCAGGTGTCACATGTCATTTGGAAGTGAAATGCTTTAGTTTAATAAGGAGAGAAAAACATGAAAGTTCAACAGTTCTGCTGTAAAAATGCTCGTATCAGTCCTGCACCTTGTATGACTTGATTTCTTGTGCAACCATTTTGCAGAAGTTGCTTACAGACACTTGAGAAAAACTAACTTCCAAAAAGAGTGCTTTGTACAAAAATAATATACTTTAAAAGAATATGCGCAAATTAAATGTAATGTTTTCAGACACATTAATAGCAATTAAATGAAAATGTATTTAGTTTAAATTTAAATGAAATATAATGCAATATAATCAGCCCGATCTCACGGCAATTCGTACATATTTGACAAGGTGGCTAATTCGTATGAATTCATATGACTACACTCGTACAAATTTATACGATTTTTGCCAAATCGTACGTATTTTACGAGTTGCACAATTCGTATGAATTTGTACGAATGACCTACACCTAACCCCGCCCCTAAACTTAACCGTTACTGGGGTTTAGACAAATCGTACAAAATCATACGAATTAGCCACCTCATAAAATCCGTGCGAATTGGTCGTGAGATAGCATTGAATATAACTCATGAAATATAAAGCATTTTATAGTGCTTTCTTTGAATAACATAATTTGTTTTAAGTACACTTAAATGGCCTTTTTTCTATTAATGTTATATTATCTGCACATACAGATTTTTAATAATATACTTTCAAGTACACTGCAGGCGTATTGTTGTTCACTAAAAATTAAAGCTAAAACCATAAAAAAAAAAAACATTTTTGTTACTTGAAATAAGATAAATATTTACTGAAATAAAATTATATACATACAAAAACCTTAAACGTTGTCAAAGCTAAGTTTTCATTTCTTGTTTTCGTTTTTCGTTAAATAATAATAATAAAAAACAAAAACCATACAGATATAATAAAAAAAAAAAAAAAAAAAAAAAAAAAATTAAAATGCCAAAACACAACAATAAATTTAAACTAAAACTTAAAAAAAATATATATTGACATATTAAAAAAAAAAAAAAAACTTGCTAATAGAAATGACAAAACAATACACTTAAACTTAAAGGGGACATAACACACACAGTTTCTGCCAATGTCATGTTAATCTTGAGTACCTATAGAGTAGTTGTGTATCCTTCATATCTCCGGAGAGTCTTTAGTTTTATCAGATTTATAAGAGACAGATACAGCTTTATGAAAACAGTCTGGTCGCTGGAGTGTCTTTGCCACAGTAATACATCCAACTCCTTTTTTGAGACTTTGGTCATGTCTTATTTATAAATCTGACTTATAAATAAAAACTATGTAGATATATCCTCCAATTATTTATACCCCCCCCCCTTATAAATAAAAAAACTGTAGAAAATGTAGCACAAAACCAAAAACCCCCACAAAACTAATTTTTTTTTTGAAAATTCCGAACAAAATTAACAAACTTTAACTAAGATTAGAAGGAAAACTTAAAATATAAAAATTTAATTAATTTAAAATATTGACAAAAGCTAAAATAGTAATATAATAATAATATAACTACAATAGTATGATACTAAAATTGCACCCTTCAACAACCTTTCATCAGCATTGTTGTTTTATCCCTTTTCCTTTTATCACATTCACATCCTGTCTTCTCTCCTCAGCACGCTGGGTCTTCGATACTTCACATACGGGATACTGTTCGGCTGTGGATCCTCATTCGCATTCCAGCCGTCTCTGGTGATCCTGGGGCATTATTTTCGACAGAGACTGGGTTTGGCCAACGGCGTGGTGACGGCAGGCAGCAGCCTCTTTTCTATGGGGCTCCCTGTGCTGCTCAAGAAAGTGGTGGGACCGCTGGGCCTTCCCAGAACCTTCCAGATCCTCAGTATCTTCATGTTGGTCCAGTCGCTGCTGGCCCTCACCTTCAGACCACTCATACCCAGTGGGATGTGCCCGATGCCGGGCATGGGAATGGACGGAGGTCCCCCGTCCGGCCTGGAGTCAGCAAGCAGGTGGCAGAAGGGCCTGGCCAAAATCAGGAAGTACTTTAACGTACGAGTGTTTGGTGTGCTGACCTATCGGGTTTGGGCGTTTGGTGTCGCCACGGCAGTTCTGGGATACTTCGTTCCATACGTGCACCTGGTGAGTTGTGGTTTGAGACCATGTAGTGTCATTTTCAGTGTATATGTTGTTATAGTATTTAATAATATTCTGAATGATCTTTTATTTTAATAAATTTAATTTTAATATCATTATCTTGTCTTTAATAAATATTATTTAATTTAGCTTCAGTTTATTTTAGTTGTAATTTATTTTAGCATTTATTTAATACAAAAAGGTATTTATTAAATAGCTTTTTTTTTTTTTTTTTTTTTTTTTTTTTAGTATTTCAGTTTCTAGTATTTCGACTTATTCTTCTTATATTTTTAATTTTTTATTTTAGCTGTGTGCCAAGGCAATATTTCTCTTTTTTATTTATTAGGTTTAAGTTTTTCATCTAATATTTATATTTTAATTTATTTACTTTAGAAAATTTTTATTTCTTTTATGTAATAGTTGAATCGTTTATTCAATAAATTCATAGTTTTAGTTTTAGTTAACAATAACAACCCTGGACAATAGCAGAGCATGTGCTCCCTTCCAAGTCAAAACTGAAATGTAAACAGGTACATTATGTTCAAAAATCATTTTAACAACTATTTTATTAGCAAATATTCAAACATTCTCATATCAAGATACATTTATGTAAGAAGCAAATTACTTAAGGTATTAAGATTTTTTTTTTAAAAAAAAAGGTCAACAACATCTAAAATTAAGTGAATTTGCACATAAATCAAGAGGGACATTTTTTTTTTTTTGATGTTTTAAGCATAAAGTCACCTAATTTTATATATTTCTATGCAATTTTGCTTCTCAGTTAAAAGTAGCTTGAATTAAGAATGTTTAGATATTTTACTGATTTTTATTTTTATTAATATGCATACTTTGCTTAAGAGGTTGGGACTAAAATCAACTTGTGAGAAAAAATGTGTAGGCATATTTATAATTTTTGAATGCTAATTTAAATGTACTGCACGCTACTCAAGGTGAATTTCATTTTAAATTACCCCCAAAAATCCAACATTCACTGTGTTATTTCTATTGAAATAAAAATAGCTCAGTGATTCAGTAGCAACAAATGATGTATATTTAGCCTCAGAAACATGGCCTGGCAGGTGGAAAAGCAGTTTCTTACTCTCATCAGGGAGTTTAATTTTTCATGCCAGATTCTGAGCATAATTAATATCTCGCTTTCCAGACATTTGGCACAAGGCCCTGGTGTGCTGTAAGCCGAGTTCCACCATTAAATCATAACTACCTATGTCATAACTACCTGTGGAATGTATAGATTCCACAGATTTACATGTAGAAATTTTCAGAATAATACAAGTGCAGTTGACTGCAGTGATGAATGATGTCATGATTATTAAATAAGTACAATCCAATAAAGAAGATCTTCTTGAGCCATATAATGGTTCAGATTTAGATGTGATCAATAGATTGTTACCAGTCTGTCATTTTGCAAAACTCCCACTGTGACACAAATTATTATTTTTTTTATCACTCCTGTCCTTTCTTTTTGTAGAAAACAAACGGCAGAATGTTCACGACCAATGAACATAACTATATTACTAAAACTTAAACCGAAATTAAATTAAAAATATAAAAATAAAAGCTAATCTGAAATATTAATAAATACATTGTCATAGCATATAAATATTAGTAGAATAATCCTGTTGCTTAGATAAAACATTCTGCCTTACATCTTATTTTGTGTTCATGCCATATGGTTTCTAAGATGATGAATTAATGTCAATTTTTATTTTTGTGTGAACAAAGTCTTCAGATTTAGCACATCATTTATGAAACATGAAACTTGCAGTAGCTCTGCTTCTTGCAAGAGATTTTCTTTTCTAGTTAATATTTTTTAAATACCAAATCCTAATCAGTGCAGTCAATAAATCATAAAATGTAGTGTTTTGGCACGCTAATGAAGTTCAGTAATGCAAAAAATCCATTGGAATTTCTGAACTGAATGTTAAACAGGGTTTTGACATTTGCCGACAAAACAAAGTGAACAAAATGCCTCTGATTTACAGTCAAGCCGGTGTGCATTTAACATTTCGAAAACAGAGGAGGCTATAGGAGCGAAGTGCCCATCCTATGCATAAATAATGTTTTAGGGTTCCTTGAACTGAAATATTTACTGCACTCTAAATGACAGAAAGCTTATGTGATGAGTCCACACATGTTGATGATGAATTATTAACTCGGCGTGTGTCATCTCAGGTCAGACTCTAGGGATTTCTGTCCTTGTTTCACCTTTCCTTCTCCCTCATTCTCTGTTGTCATAGTGATGGACATACTTTTACTTGGACACCTGAATTACTCAGCCGTAATGGTGCTTCTCTCTTGTTTTCAGCTCAGAATTAGTTTCCAGCCGCTGAACCAAGTGCACAAATGGAGTTTGGGTCACATTGATAAACAGGCCATAAAATGTGATGATATAAGAGAATGCACTGTTTACTGAAAGAAAAGCTTGACGCAGATGGTTCCATCATGTGTGCTTTTCTTTCCCTGTAAAGCATGGAAATTCAAAACCTTTAATTGTTCAGCATGTGTGTGGATTTTTCAGTGTGGTTAATGGAGATGTGCTCAAATTAGAATATATTACTTTTATTCAGCAAGGATGCATTAACTTGATCAAAACAGACATTAAAGTCTTTTATAATATTACAAAAGATTTATTTTTCAAATAAAAAAGGTTCTTTTGAACCTTCTATTCATCAAATAATCCTGACGAAATGTGTCATGGTTTCCACAAAAATATGAAGCAGCAAAACTGTTTACCATTGATATTAATTAGAAATGTTTCTTGAGCAGAAAATCAGTATATTACAATGATTTCTGAAGGATCATGTGACACTGAAGACTGGAGTAATGATGCTGAAAATTCAGCTTTGCATCACAGAAATAAATTACATTTAAAAATAATAATATATTCTAATAAAAAAGTCATTTTATATTGCAATAATACTTCCCAACATTACTGTTTTAATTGTATTTCGATCAAATAAATGCATTCTTAGTGATAATAAGAGACAATAATTTCAGAGTGCAGATTGTTTCAAATTAAATCCTACACCAATATTTTTTTCATTATTCTTGAAGTGTGTGTATGTGTGTGTGTGTGTGTGTGTGTGTGTTTGTGTGCACATTTGTTGCATTTGCGTTTTGTTGATATATGTCAAATCATTGGTATGTGTTTGAAGCAAGTGTTTATTTGGTTAGTTGTGAGTTAGCCAACTTGTGTGTGTTTGGGATTTGTGTGTGTGTGTATTTTGTGGGCGGTTTTATAAAGTTGATGAGAGAGACCTTTCCCCCCTCGCCTCAGTCTCCCTCTTCCACCTACAGTCATGTTTTTTCAGGCATCGCACCAGAAGTAAACACTTAGTCCCGGCTTTTGTTGTGCCTATACAGTATGTGTGTGTGTGTGTGTGTGTGTATGCATTTGGTTCTCGCTTCTCGTGGTGAAATAGGAAAGCCATTCCTTCACATTAAACCTAAATGTGAAATCTCAGGGCTTTTGATGTGCCCCTAAGGTTTTCTCATTCAAGCCGTTTTCAAAAAACATCCAATCCACAGACCTGTGATCTCTAGTGTCAGGAAATTCTTCTAAAGGATTTTTTATTTTTAACCCCATGTCCTCCCCCTCTTCCCTTCTTAGAAACAAAGGCGTCTATGAGCGGAAATATTCAACTTATAGCTGCTTTTCCTCTGTTCCCACCACAAAGAAGCATTAATGCAATCATTGATAAAGTTGAAGAAAAGTGCTTTAATGAAGTCAGAAGCTGACTATGGCTGTACAAAGCCAGCAACCGTTTAGTCCAGTGATGCATTTAGCCACAGAAATCACACTTAACTAGCACTTCTATGTCAATAAGAGGTTAATGTTTATGTATTTGTACAAGATAATACTGAGTGGAGCTGTAAAGAGGCAATTTGTTCACACAGCAGCAGAATATGGTTGTCAGTCATGTATTTGAGTCCTTAATACGGTTACGTTCACACACAGTACAGTTATTTACGGTACCGGGAGAGGAATTGAGTCATTGCGTGTGTTTTTGAAAATATTACATGTGTTGCATGGAGCATGCAAACCCAAACCCCGAGTTCTCTTGCGCCTCTTCTCTCATGCTCGAACGGTTAAATTCATTAAAAAATGATTCCAAAATACACAATATCTTGGGAAGTTTAAACCATTCAAGTGCAAGATGAAGCAAAATAACTCAATTCAAAATAACTCAATTCAATTCAAGGGACAAGGCCAAGAAACTTTTCAAGGTTATAATATTTTTTTAAAACCCAAATAGCTTGCTGAAACACTTCTGCGGCCGAACATTCTGCTGATGTAACACTGATCACGCTTAACCTGCCTTCCGTTTCCACTATACTCGCTCAGACATACATGCATTCTTCTTTTACATACACATATTTTCTTCAGACTAACATTCATTTTCTTCTAGAAAATAGATTTATTATTTATAACATTAAATGTATACTTTGAATATATTTGCATAAGAGCAAAATGAATAAATGTGGAAATGGAAAATGTAAGAATGCGTGTGTTAAAGTTTGTTACTATGTGAAAGGAGAATATAAGTGTGTGAGAGCACCAGAATGAATTATGGCTTGTACGGCCCTTCATAGGACTGGACAACTAGTTGTCTTTTACATCATACAGTGTCGAGAGAGAGCCACTCTGCTGCACAAACGTGTTTCCATGGTTACGGGAACAGTGACAGAGAAATGAGCTGTGTGTCATCTGAAAGTTTTAGATCTAGTCAGATTTTCTCCATTGGAGCAGCTCAGTTTTGTGTTCTGCTGGAGACTCAAAAGCTTCTCTCTCCGCCCAAATATAAAAGCTGCTGTTGGTTAATGAAAGTAGTCAATATGCTGCACCACCTGTCAACTTTTTTGATTGATGATGACCTTTGACCCTTGACACTGAGGGGTTTGACCCCTTGACTCCGGACCTCCCAGGTTATGTTCACCTTTGACCCTTTAATAATCTCTGGATGTCAGTATGCCGTACGGTTTTAGCATATTTGTTGACTCGTGACCTTTTAATTCTCCAGCTGTCAAATATGTCAATATGGTTTTAGTATATGTGAAATTCCATCACTGACTCACATCCATAATAAGAGCTTTGTTCCATTTTGAACCTTCACATGTCAAATTTCAAGCCCCCAGACTTATTTTTGACATTTCACATCTGGGGACATCTGTTGACCATATGTGGATATCCAGCCCTCTTCCATATCATGGTCACTCTGTGGTCATTTGAGAAAGATATTGGTTGGTTTTAAGGACAATATCAAAATAAGTTGAGGAATAAGGCTACTTAGAAGCATCAGATACGGGTGATATGGAAGCAACCACTAATGTTATGCTCGGTTCAAAATGCACAATAGGTTATTCTGTGTGCGTCCCCATCCAGGATGCCTTCGGGGTGTGCATGCTGTGACACTTCCTCATAGAAGATGGCTGGCAAAGAGGCCATTGTTCAAAATACTGCTTCGTCAGTGAATCTCTCGTAAGAAATATGAGTTGAAATATAAAATCTCAAAGTGTTTGTCATGTAAGAAAACGTTATGGGTCGATTGTCAAAATAAGTAAAGGTAAAAGCATTTTTATTTTAACAAACCATAAGGGATATTGTGGACTGTTAAATCCTAGTATACAATATCTATTAAAACGATAGAATTTATTAATTGTGTTAATACTTTTGTTAAATTTTAAGGGTTCACATGTCTCATAGATTTATGTGATTTTAGTTTTCCAACTTCAAAATCAAATTTTGTATGTTTTGCATAACACTTTCTTTTTTTCAAATCATAATCTTGCTTTAAAGTTTGAATAAAAGGTTATCAAATGTAGCTTCATACCCGTTATGTTCTGAGAACTTCATAAAAAAATAAAAACTGATAGATATGTATTGTAGGGTTGGTAAGATTTTTTTTATGTTTTTGAAAGAAGCCTTTTTACTCACCAAAGCTGCAGTTATTTGATCAAAATTACACTAAAAACAGTAATATTGTAAAAATTTCAATTTAATCTATTTGAGTATATTTTAAAATATAGTTTATCCCTGTGATAGTAAAGGTAATTTACTAATTAAGGTAATTAGTCTTCATTGTCACATCATCATGTTTTATAGAGTTTTTTCTAGCCATATCTACTCCATATCATCCATTTTTATATAAAATACATGAATATAATCAAATCATTAACACATAAATTAATTTATTTATAATTTTTTGAGCATTTCTATCATACTGACCCCAAACAAACCCCAGAGTTGTGGATGGCTTGATGGATGTATGGATGGATGGATGGATAGATTTGATTGATGGATGTATGGATGGATGTGTATGTTAGTCATCTGATGGTTTTCCTGTTTCTGTGGCAGATGAACTTTGTGAAGGAGCAGTTTAAAGACACTCAGAGGGAATGGGTGCTGCTTGTGTGTATCGGAGCGTCGTCTGGAGTCGGTCGACTGCTGTTTGGGAAGATCGGAGACCTCATACCTGGAGTAAAGAAAATCTACATGCAGGTACGGAAACCCAAAAGAAACTGCTTACTGCATGTCATTGAATCATAATCCATAGCTGGAGAAGTTTGTTTCTAGGGCTGCAACAAACGATTATTTTGATAATCGATTAAACTAAAGATTAATCGACTAATCGTCAATTATTTCACTGATTAATCACTAGTTTCTGCAACTTTCATGCTATGTCAATTTAAATTGGCATGAAACGATGACAGGATGGTCCTGCTGTGGCGAAGTGTCTCGTTTAAGGTCACACCAGTGTTACATTACAGCAGCCCAAACAATCGCTTCAGTGTTTCTGAATTTCTTTATGTTCTAAAAGTGGAACAAAATTTGAATGAGTTTTTCTCTTTAGTTCTAGATTGACATAAATTGCATCTTTCTTTTATATGATGTTATTATTATTATTTTTTTTCCTGAAAGACAGTGTGCTGTTTCATTTGTTGCAAAGCTGTTTCATTATCTTTTGCAATTTGGTTGCCAGGAAACTTCAGTTGAACATTTGCACAAGTACATTTTCCAGTAAAGGATATATTTGCTTCTAGGATTTGATTTTCAATGGCATTTTAATGTTTCATGTTTTTTTCTAAATATATATATTTAGAAAAAAATAACTTTCACAACATCCAACAATACCACTAACAATAAAAATGGTTTGTTTGTTTACTTGTTTAAAATATGACATAAATATCAACTTTGCAATGATGTACTTTCAAGAGCTTGTTCAACATGGTTGAATTTTCCTATGTGAACAGCATATTTCACAATCTACCTGTTGTTACAAAATGTATAATACATTGCAGGTTTAATTTTGACCTATCAAAAAAGCAGGACTCACTCTGTATTTTTTTATTCCTCTTCTTAATTAAATTTTTTTAAGTTTGTTTTTATAACGAAATCTACACCTTATCATCCATTTTTATGTCAAATACGTAAATATTATCAGTTCATTAACACAAATTCTCAACCTCTTTCCAGTAATATTTAATAAAAATAAATAAATAAAAACATTTATGCAGTGGCATGTTTCCCCGAACATTTACAATTGCTGGGGCAAAAAATATAAATGATACATTATAAAATAATATATATATATATATATACATATATATATATATATATATATATATACATATATATATATATATATATATATATATAT
Source organism: Cyprinus carpio (assembly GCF_018340385.1). Lineage (NCBI taxonomy): Eukaryota > Metazoa > Chordata > Actinopteri > Cypriniformes > Cyprinidae > Cyprinus > Cyprinus carpio. Next base: position 10,718,860 of record NC_056585.1, read on the forward strand.
ATATATATATATATATATATATATATATATATATATATATATATATATATATAATATATATATATATATATATATATATATGTATGTATGTATATATAGTCATTTTCTATGGTATCTTTCTGTAGTACCCCCTTAAATTCTGATCCTTTTACCAGTACCATTAAATTTTTTTGTAAGTAATTTTCTGAGTATCAGGATATGGAATGCCTTTGTGGCTGTAAGTCTGAGATGTCAAACTTTGGATGGAGCATTAGTCCACATGCTTAGACGATCTCTGTGTGTCTGAATATGTAGGTGGCCTCGTTCATATTACTGGGTCTGATGTCCATGATGATACCTCAGTGCACCGTGTTCGAAGGTCTGGTGGGGGTTTTCGTATTGATGGGTCTTTGTGACGGCTGTTTCATCACTATCATGGCCCCAATTGCCTTTGAGTTGGTAGGGCCCATGCAGGCGTCTCAAGCCATCGGCTACCTCCTTGGCCTCATGGCCATACCAATGACAGCAGGACCACCGATCGCAGGTGAGGAGCTTAAAAAAAGAATTTCATCTGTTAGAGTAATTACTTTGCATTTAAACATTTACATTTGCTTGCTTGGAATGACTAATTTATATATATATATATATATATATATATATATATATATATATATTATATATATAAAAATTACACATGTATTTTATATGGACAATGCATATATATATATTCACACACACACACACACACACAATATATATAACTTATGTTATGCTGATCTAAGCTTATGCATGTAAGCTATATTATATATAACTTAAAGTAAATCTTAACATTTTCACACAAAAATGCACACACACACACACACACACACACACACACACACACACACACACACACACATAGAATTTCAACTTCTAAAGCCATATTTTTTGACAAAAAAACAACAATAAAAAAAAACATGTGCAAACACACACACACACACACACACACACATTTGTACTTCTAGATAAATATGTTGAAAACATGATTTAATCAGCCAGCATGCTGATCTTGGCTGCGTTCCCCAGATAAGACTCACACACATACAACAGACTAAGTGTTTTTCCAGTTTCCGGGCCCAGTGGACAGGAAAGAGACTAATATCGCAGGACAAATTCCAAGGTCTCCCTGTGAGCACATTTAGTTTGGACTGTTGACTTAAATGCTCTTGTTCAACGACGGTCTCCATATGTTTCCAGATCCGCAGCCTCGTTTGGGAATTTTTGAAAAAACACCAATGCCCAAAACTTTTATACTGAGAAACTTTACCTTTAAAATAATTTTTTAAAATTAAGTTTTAAAAAAATAAAAACCCCTCACATTTCACCCTAAAAAATTTATTAGCTTATATAACGGGTTCTACACTTTCAACTGGCTAAATGAAAATGCAAATTGCCCCCTTTTGACAGTAGGGGCGTTATGGAAGAGCCCCACTGTCCCCAAACTTTTTATTTACTTGTCCCCGAAATACTTCCGGGCAACACTGCGTATTACTTTTTATAATGTTTTAAATTTAAAAGGGGTATGTAAAAGACTACTTTTTTTATAATTTTATAAAAATTTTGTTGACCCCGGGAAAACGGATCTCAGGAGGGAAACTTTTCCAGAAATAAAGCAGTGATTTGGTCGATTGTGACAGCCTGGTTTTTCCCCATCCCCCCTTTTTTTTGGCCAACATTGGGCCAAAATGACCTGGAAAACAAAAACAAAACGAAAAAGGCCATGCGTCAAACCGACAAGCATATTTTTGAAAAAAAAAACAAAAAAACAAAAAGCTTAAAATTTACTTTTACAAAATTTTTAAAATGGAAATCACTTAAAAAAAATTGATTTTCCCCAAAAATTGCCGGCCCCTGTCTTCAGTAGTATTGAGAGTTGTGAAATGACACCCGCGGGAAACCCCCCAGAGGGGCCACTCCCGGGCAAACCTAATCACTCACCACAACAGTTTCTTTTTTGCCCACTGATCTATAAATGGAACATAAAAAAAATATATAATCAGGGGTTTTTGCCCCCCTCTTTTTTTTGGTAAGGTTTTTTTTTTTTTTTAAAATAATAAAAAAATTTTTAACCATATCGACCATGAAAAACAAAGCCGTAAAACGAATAAATTAAATTTTAAAATTCGTTGTAGTGTATTTGTTTTTTAACCCAAAGACAAAACCCCCTCCGGTATCACGCACATGAAATTTAAAACTCCCCCTTTTTGTATTTCGGATTTTTATGTTTGCTTTTTAAAATGATGAAATTAAAACTTTCCCAAAGGCACATATAGTCATTTTATATGCAATATCCCACTAAGGGATTTCCACATAAAACCCAAACCGCTTTCTGACTAAATTTTCCCCATTAAAAAGCCCCTTGTCTTCTCTTTTCCCATTTTTTATTTTTTTTCCTTTTTTTTTTGATATTTTCACATTTTTTTAAAGTAAAAAAACGGGACTCTGTCAAGAAAGAGCCCTGCCATTTAAAAGTCCCCTAAAGGCTTTCCTGGTAAGATAGAAAGGGAAAATTTTTAAATTGAAATATAATAAAACCACTTTTAAAATAATTCTGTAAACACAAACCCCAAACAAAACAGTGTAATCCCAAAAACCCGGGGAAAATTTCATTACAACATAAAAGAAAATTTTTGCATCCCAGAAAGGGTTAACCACAGGAAACTAGGGTTTATTTTTCCAATCTGCTTTATGGGGCAAAGAAAATTTCCCTCAAAAAAGAAGCAATTACAACCTGATCAGGGGTGGCCCTTTTTGGCAATGCGTGGCCTGCAGCACCTTATTTTTTTTTTAAAGGTTTAAAATTTTACTTTCCGAAAAAAAAATTTCCTGATAATATCTCCCCCCCCCCATGCCCACCCAAGATTTTTGGGGGTCTTTCCTGTCTTCATTTTCCAAAAAAATTTTAATTTTTTTGAAAAAACATTCCAGATTTTTTTTTCCATATAAGGATTTCAATGGGGACCAACATTTTTAAAGGCCCCAAATTGGCGGTTTCGGGGCCGCTTAAAAGGGGCTTACCCCGACCCCACCCCGGAAAAAGGGTTTCTTATCTAGAAAATTTTGCTTTGCTTTGCTTTCTTTGCTGTTGCTTTGTAAAAACGGGGTGGGTACTTCCCCGTATTACTAGTGCATGAAGTCAAGCTAGGGGAAAGACAAGCATTTGGGGGTTAAAAAAAAAAGTATATACTTTTTTTTATTTCTTTTTAGAAAATGGCCTTCTTTTTGCTAATAAACACTTATTCCTGGGGCTGGGTTAAAGGGAGACCCTTTGAAGTGCACTGAAACTGAAATTTTTGGACCTTTAAACCCCATTGGCCCCCATTGAAGCCATTATATGGAAAAAATCCTATGTTTTTTTCCCCAAAAACCCCTTAAAATTTCTTTGTGCCCTAAAAAAAAAAATTTCCCAAAAACCCTCTGGGATGCCGGGGGGTTTGAAAATTTATCGGAATTTTTTAAATTTTGGGAAGTGAATAACCCTTTTTAAGGGGAACGCCCCCTTAAAAACCGAAATTGCCCCCCATAATTAAGACATAGTAGGCGCTAGGATAAAATTAGATGGGGTTGAAAACAGGTAGGGGGATGCCAGGATTGAACTGGGAAGAGATGAAGTGGGGTAGCATAAAACACCGTGGGCATTTTAAATGTGTTACTCAAGCGACTGGGGGCCCCCAATTTAAACCCGTGTGTCCCCTGTTGAAAAAAAACCAAAACTCCTTTCTGTGCCCGTTTTTGGAGTGGTTTGGAGGAAAAAATAGTAAGGGGCGTTTTTAAAACCATAAATGGGGCAAATTTTTAACCCCATTAAAAAAAATGTCCGTTTTTTCTTCTGTTTTTCCCGTGTGCCGGTGAGGGATGAAAAAATGACTGGGTATCCACGCTGTCGAAAAGGGCTCTACTGTGCTGCCCTACGGTCATTTAAGAGAAAGGGAAAGGGGCTAAGTTTTGGCTTAATGTAGAAGTGCATTTTAAGGGACCTTTTTTTAAAAAGGAAATTTAAATGCAAGTCTAATGAAAATCTAAAAATATAGGGGCAAACATCTTATATACTCTAAAAAAATTAGAAATTACAAAAGTTATTTCTACCAGCATTTAAAATACATGGACTATCTTTCTGACACAGGTAACCCCAAACACAACAAAACTGGGGCCCTCTTACCAATTTAGAGCAAGTACTCACAGAAAAGAAGGGGGTTTGAGAAAAAGTTGCCAAATTCCCCTGGTTTTCCCCGGAAACAGGGCTACCTTTAACACTGTTGATTTGGGGTTTTTTTTTTCATTTCCGCGGGTTGAATTTACCCCAATAACATGAATTTAGCCCCTGGAATGCGAATTTTACCAGGGGGAAACCCCGAAACAAAAAAATTTTGTATTTTTCGCTTTTTTTAAACCCCCCAGAAAGCAATGGGTTTTGTTTTGGATTTGTTTTAGTAGAAATTTGGGGGGTTTTGTTTGAAAACCCGGGAACCCCCGGGTTTTGGGGAGACTGTTGAGAATTGTTGGAAGGGTTAGGTGATATTAAATTATGTTGGGGAAAAAATAATTCAAAATCAAAAATTATCACAATGAAATTTTTTTTTAAAAATCGGGATAAAGGTTTTAAAAAAAATTTCCAAAATTTTTGGGGAAAATACATTAAACCCGTGTTTCCCATCATTTATTTATTTGTGGCGGCCCCCCACAATATCCAAAACTACCGCCCAAATAGGAGAGGTTTTTATAGACTTTGGGAAAAAACATTTTTCAAAGTTTGTAAGTACAGACATTTCCGGGGTTTTTTTTTTAAATTTTGTCATTTCCCGAACCTTTTTTACACTTTTAAAACAAGATGTAATATAAAAATTTTTTTTAAAAAAAAAAAAAAAGAAAATTTGTTTTTTTTGACTTTAAATTCCCGTTTATATCATTTTTAGCCTGCTTTTTAAATGGCCTCAGGGGAAAAAAAAGTTGAATTTTCAAACCTGAAACAACAATACCGAACCCAAATTTTTTCAACACCGAAAAATCCCATGGGGTGTTTCAAATTTTTGACATTTTCACAGTGACATTCAGCATATAGGTTTTTTTATTTAAAAATGTTATATATTTTTTAAAAGTAGTCTCCTTTTTTTAGTGAAATCAAATTTGTTGGGGTGAAATTGTGATGGGCCCCTTTTCCCCATTTTCCCGGGTTTTTCAGAAATGTGTCATGGTTGGGGAAAATTTTATAGGGGTGAATGGGAGATGAAAAGCAGATTTTTAAATTTTTGTACCAAAAAAATTTCTTGGACAGCATTTCCAAAAAACTTTCCCAAAAAAGGGGGCATTTTTTTAGAAAATGTTTACAGCCCCCCAGAAAAAAAGATTTAAATCCCCCACAATTTTTTTTTCAAAAAAAACAAAGTGTAGTGTCACCCAAAAGTGAAAGGTTTAAAAATATATAAAATATTAAAAATTAATTTTATGATGTTTATAGTTTTTGGAAATGGGTCGCACAGTCCATAAAAGGGGCTATTAATTAATTTATGTGAAGGGCAATGAGTAAAGTATGTTTCAAAACTTTTAAGGGGCCTACCGAAAATTTTTAAAAGTCAAACCCGAAGCACTTTAAAAAAAAAAAAACTTTTAAAAACTAAAAAAAACAACCAAAAAAAATTTAAAATGGAATCAGCTTAAAATTGAGTTACAAAATTACAGTAATGACACCACTAGACCTGAAAAAAGAGAAATCAAAATGGAATCAGCTTAAAATTGAGTTACACAGTGACAGGTCTGTCTTCAGTAGTATTGAGAGTAGTGTAATGACACCGCTGGACCTCCAGAGGGAGCTCACTGCCTGTCAAACTCTAAATCACTCACCAGCAACAGTTTCGGTTTTGCCCACTGATCTATAATATGGAACATATAGAACATATATAGATCAGTGGTTTTGCCCCACTCATCTTTTTTGGTAAGGATTTTTATTTATTTATTTTTTTTAATAATAATAAAAGTTTTACCATATCGACCATGTAATAACAAAGCCGTATAAGCTACTAATAATAGTTCAATTTAAATTCGATTGTATTGTAGTTGTAATGTAATCCAGAAAGACGAAACCCATCCAGTAGTCACGCACATGCCATGGAAACTCCCCCTGCTTGTATTTCGGAGTTTATGTGTTGACTGTTAAAATGATGTAATGAAATCATTCCAGGCACATATAGTCAGTTTTATGATGCATATATGCCACTAAGTGGATTTCCACATGAAGAGCAAACCGCATCTGACTGATATTCACCATTACAGCCCTCCTTTTAAAACAAATTTCCACATCTATCTTACCATTCAAATAATGTAAAATTAATAAATAAGTCAAAAATAAGAAAATTAATTGACATATTCTAAAATTCTAAAATTAATATGAGTAAACAAACATACCAGAAACAAGTGTTTTAACTAAAGAAAGTAATTGAAATATGATACAACACATTAAAATAATGTCTGTAAACAAAAACACCAACACACAGTGTAATACCAAAAGACAGTGTAAATTCATTACGAAGCATAAGAGATCAATTTGCATGCCAGTAAGGTTAACCACAGGAAAGCTTATGATATTATTTCCAGATCTGCTTTATGAGGCTAGCAAATTCCTCGTAAATATGAAGCAATTACAACCTGATCATGTGGACATGTGGCAATGCGTGGCCTGCATTTCACCTTATTTTTGTTTTAAAGGATTATTTTACTTCCAGAATAAAAATTTCCTGATAATATACTCAGCCCCATGTCATCAAAGATGTTTGTGTCTTTCTGTCTTCAGTTCCAAAGAAATTAATGTTTTTGAGAAAAACATTCCAGGATTTTTCTCCATATAATGGACTTCAATGGGGACCAACATGTTGAAGGTCAAATTGCAGTTTCAGTGCAGCTTCAAAGGGCTCTACACTATCCCAGCCGAGGAATAAGGGTCTTATCTAGCAAATTTGCTTTGCTTTGCTTTCTTTGCATGTTTGCTTTGTAAACACTGGGTCGGTACTTCCGTAGTTACGTAGTGCATGAAGTCAAGCTAGTGCAAGACAAGCATTTGTGGTTAAAAAAAAAAGTATATACATTTTTATTTCTTTTTAGAAAATGGCCTATCTTTTTGCTAGATAAGACCCTTATTCCTCGGCTGGGTTCATGTAGATCCCTTTGAAGCTGCACTGAAACTGCAATTTGGACCTTCAACCCATTGGTCCCCATTGAAGTCCATTATATGGAGAAAAATCCTATGATTTCCTCAAAAACCTTAATTTCTTTGTGACTGAAGAAAGAAATTCATAAACATCTGGGATGACATGGGGGTGAGAAAATTATCAGGAGATTTTTATTTTGGAAGTGAACTAATCCTTTAAGTGGAACGTCCCTTAAACCGGAAGTGCCTCCCATAATTTAAGACATAGTAGGCTAGCTAGGATAAAAGTAGATAGTGTTGAAAACAGGTAGCGGATGCCAGGATTGAAACTGGAAAGAGATGAAGTGTGTGAGACATAAAATCACCGTCTGCATTTTAAATGTGTTACTCAGAGCGACTGTGCCCCCAGATTCAACCAGTGTAGTCACTGTTGAAATAGAACCAAATCTCACTTTTCTGTGCCTGTGTTGGAGTGGGTCAGGAGGAAAAAGTAGTAAGAGTGTTATTTAATCCATTACTGAGGGCAGTTTTACTCAGTAAAATAATAGTCTTGTTTCTTCTGTTCCAGTGATGCTGGTGAGGCATGAAGAATGATGTGCTGAGTCACGCTGTCAGAATGAGCTCTACGTGTGCTGCCCTACGGGATCAGTGAAGAGTAAAGTAAAGGTCTAATATAACTAGGCTTAATGTAGAAGTGCATTTTAATGTACATTTTTAAAAGGAATATTTAAATGCATAAGTCTAATAAAAAGTCTAAAAATATAGACAAACATCTTATATACTCTAAAATAATAAGATAGATACAAATGTATATTTCTACCGAGCATTTAAAATACATGGACATATCGTTTCTGACACAGGCTGTATGCGGTAGACCAATCACAACAAACTGGGCCATCTGACCAATCAGAGCAGAGTATGCTCACAGAAAGAAGGGGTTTAGAGAAATGTTGCCAAGTCCGTGGTTTTCCTGGAGAACAGGTCTACTTTAACACTGTTGCTGTTGGTTGTTTTTCATTTCCGCGGGTTGAAGTGACCCCAATAACATGATATTTATCCCCTGGAATGCGAATTTTACCAGGGGAACCCTGACAAAAAATGTTTATTTTACGCGTATTTTATCTCCCAGAACGCGAATGGGTTAGTTTTGGATTAGTTGTGAGTAGCAATTGGGTGGGCTTTGTTATGAAAACCTGGCAACCCTGGTTTAGAGAGATTGTTGAGAATTGTTGGAAGATGAGGTGATATTAAATTAGAGTTGGACAATAATTCAATATCAATATATATCGCAATATAATTTCCCACAAAAATATTTATATAAAATAAAAACACATACACAAAATTATAATATACATCACCACACAATCCCATACACTGATTTATTTGTGGCGGCCTGCCACAATATCAACACTGACCGCCACAAATAGGAGGAGGTTTCATAGACTTGGCCAATTCATTTTTCAGAAGACATCAATTACATACATCAATGTGTCATTACCAAACATCCATTAACAAACATAAAACAACACTTAAAAAACAAGAAAAAAAAACTGGAAAAAAAAAATGATATGTGTTTTTCGTGACTTTATTCTGTTCATATCATTGATGTCTGCTTTTTACTGTCCTCGCAAAATAAGGTTGAATTGTCCAACACGAAACAATCAATACTGAAACACATTTTGTCAACACCGAACAATCCATGGCTGTTTCAGTATTGACATATTTCAGCAGTGACATTCAGTATATATTTTTAATATATTTTAAACTGTTATATATTTTAAACTATAGTCTCCTCTTTTTTTAGTGAAATCAAGTTATAGTTGCTGAAATTGTGATGGGCCCTTTTCACATTTCCTGGGTTCCCAGAAGTGTGTCATAGTTGGGTAAACTTCTATAGGAGTGAATGGGAGATGACAGCAGATATAATTTTTGTACCAAAAGAAATATTCTGTCACAGCATTTCCACAACTTTCCAAAAGAGGGGGACATTTTTTTGAGAAAATGATTACAGCAATCATAAAGAAAGATGTGAAATCTGCCACAATTTTTTTTTAACACAAAGTGTAGTGTCACAAATGTGAATGAGTTTAAAAAATATATAAAATATTAAAAACTTAATATTTATGATGTTGATAGTTGTGGAAATGGGTCATCACAGTCCATAAAAGGGTCTATTAAGTGACTTATGTGAAGCAAATGAGTAAAGTATGTGTCATAAACATTAAGGTCACTACCGAAACTTTAATGTCACAACCGAAGCACTTTAAAAAACACTTTAAACACTAAAAACAACAACAAAAAAACTATCAAAATTTGCTGAAGTGATGGGGGGAAATGATCTAGTGTACCCACATTAAATTTATGCATTTCGGATGCAATGCAAAAATTTGAAAAGAATAATTTAAAAATATAAACCTCATACAAACCTGAATTTGCACCACTTTTGTAGAATGACTCATAAACTATAAAATAAATAGATACTTTAAAAAATAGACAACCTAGTGTTACATTTTACTTCAACAAAATGGTTGGTTTGAACTTTTATTTAAATTCAAAAACATCCCAAAGTTGGAGGACACAATGCAGAACATCTAATGCGCATAATAATATGCCATAATAATAACACTGTGCAATAACAAAACAGAAAACATCACTAAAATGTAATTCATGTAATATAATATAAACAATACAGAAATAATAAATATACAAAATTCATATTTTGTACTTGAACAGTAAAAATGGTGACTATAGCATGTACATTAAAGGGGTCATATGATGCGTTTTCAATTTTTCCTTTCTCTTTGGAGTGTTGCAAGCTCTTGGTGAATAAAGAAGATCTGTGAAGTTGCAAAGACTAAAGTCTCAAATCCAAAGAGACATTCTTTATAAAAGTTGAGACTCGTCCACGCCCTCCTGAAACGGCTTGTTCTGACACGCCCCCACATCTCTACGTCAGTATGTGGGAAGATTTGCATAACGCCTCCCAGATGTTCACGCAAAGAAAGAAGGCGTACCTTTTATTCTTGTTGTAGTATTGTTGTTCTCGCCGCCGTCATGTCGTTTAGACGCTGTGTGTTTCACTGTGAAAGTGAAACTACTTTGTTTGGCCTTCCAAAAGAGGACGATATCTGCTTCGTCATGTCTGGAGCTAATCCATGCTGGTCGCTGAGGAAATACATCAACTTAACGCTGTGGATCGCCGAATTGGTCGTCACATGTAGTTGCTGCAAGACCAAGGTACGCTCCTTCGTAGAATCCACCTCCTTCACCAATCCCAACCCCTCCGCCCATTCAAGCTGGCCACAGCTCACTCTAGGCCTCTGGCCTCCGCTCACTCAAGGCCGTGGTGTGTGAAGTTGTTCCGTTGAGAAAGCGAAACTACTTTGTTTTTTTTAACCTTTATTTTACCAGGTAGGCCGATTGAGAACAAATTCTCATTTACAAACGGCAACCTGGCCAAGATAAGGCGAAACATGTGCAAGACAACATAGTGTTACATAATAAATACACAGAAACACAGGAGTGCAAATTTTATAAAATTACAGTAAAACACAATAAGGCAATACCAGGTATCAAAAACAGGATAAGATATAAGTGAGTCTGTTAAGCAACATAATTAAGACATATTATGACCATAGCGAAATATTTTAAGATTAAAAAACAAATAAATAATTTTACTGAACATATAAGGTGTATCTTATTAAAAAATCTATCTAACCAATATACATTTAAGAGCATGGATTGTATGACCGCAAATTATGGAGAGGAGCATTTTGAAGACAATTAACAAGTACAAAGATCGGTCAGATGCTCAGAAAGGAGTACTTTAAAAGCAACTGGTGATATGAGTGTTTCAAGTTTTAAGGTTTTTTGTAATCCATTCCAGTCATTGGCGGCTGCAAACTGGAAGGATGGCGGCCGAATGTTGTGCAGACTTTAGGGGTGACTAAGGCAATATACCTATTAGATCGTAGACTGCGAGTAGGTACAGCAATAGTAACTAGACAACTTAAATACAGCGGGACTTTACCCAAGCAAAGACTTGTAAATAAGTTGGTACCAATGAGTTAAACCGCCGCATAGTTAATGACGGCCAACCAACTAATGCATAGAGCTCGCAGTGGTGGGTGTTGTAAGGAGCATTTGTAAAAAAAACGTATGACACTATGATAGATCACGTCCAGTTTTTTCAGCAGAAAATTTGGGGCAGTTCTATAAATAACATCACCAAAGTCAAACATTGGAATGATAGTCATTTTCACCAAAGCCAGTTTGGGCAGCATAAGTAAAAGAGGCCCTGTTGCGGAAAAGAAAAACCAATTCTCAATTTAATTTAGATCTTAGTTTGTTAATGTGTGGCTGGAAGGAGAGAGAACTGTCTAACAAGGACACCTAGATATTTATATGTATCACATATTTCTAACTCAGACCCATCCAGCGTGGTGATGTTAGGTAGACAAGCAGGTATTGGAAACGAACGATTGAAAAGCATACACTTAGTTTTACCAGAATTTAATAATAACTGAAGATTTTGAAAGGAATATTGAATAGAATTGAAACTCTCCTGAAGATTTTTAAGCACGGTATCTAACGAAGGGCCTGACGTGTACAGGATGGTATCATCTGCATAAAGATGAATCTGAGAGTCACCAGCAGCAAGAGCCACATCATTGATGTAGAGGGAGAATAGAGTCGGCCCGAGAGAATCGAGCCCTGTGGTACCCCCATAGAGACAGGCATGGGTCCCGACAACAAGCCCTCCGATTTAACACGCTGGACCCTGTCGGAGAGATAGTTGGAAAACCAGGCAAGGCAATCCTGGGAGAAGCCCTACTTTGTTTTTGCCTTCCAAAAGAAGACACGACTAGAAATCATGTTTATATCACGTTTATAATGGATTTTATGTTTTTGTCTCATCACTCCGGCCAGACAAGGCATCACAATATGTTAAGAGGCGTAACATTTCCGTCTCACGCTTGAGGCATTCGGCCAATCACAATGCACTGAATTGCTGGCCAATCACAGCACACCTCGCTTTTCAGACCAATGAGCTTTATAAAAATCAACGCGTTTAAACACATTTCATTACACCAAATACACAAAATAATGTTCTTTTTAGCATCATCATATGACCCCTTTAATGATCTTTTAAGCATTATATTACAATTCAGTAATGTTTCATAATGAAAGTATTGAAAGTTAGCGATGTTGCTTCCAATCGTGTGTTTGTTCCTCAGCAGCAGTGTTTGTCTTTGATGAGATAACAGGTGACACAATAGGTCACTGACTTCTTTCAGAATCAGGCCTTCATTTTCCCTCCAAGCTAAACACATCCCCAGAGCACTTCCTGTCAAACAGGAACTGATAGTACGCTCCATTTTTATCTCGGTAAGAACATGGTAATGTTATCGTATTCCTGTGGGCCTCTTCATCCCACCCTTTGCCTGCAAGTCTGTCTGTTTCTCTTGTTCATTCTCTCACCGCATGCAGAACTGTGACGTGACCGCAAAAACAATAAACCACATTTCATTCATCTGCATCGCCAGTAATTTCACACATTTTATGGAGACTTTGTGTGTGTGTGTGTGCATAAATGTGTGCATTTTGATGAAGAATCAGATATTATAGTCATAAATAATAAGAAGAATGATGTATGCCAGGTATTGAAAACAGATTTATTGACTTTTACTGGCAAAACACCATAAGGGAAGAAAACAGTGTGTGAAAGAATAATATTTGTCAAAGAAACACAAAGCACATAGACGCTGGGGAAATCAAGGCATTTTCATCGTCTTTTTATTTCCATAATTAAACATTAAATATCTGAAGGGAAAAAAAAAATAAACCTGTTTCACAGTGCAAAATACGAAAGTACAGCATATGCAGATTCAGTAGTTATTCCAGACCAGAATATACAAACATCTAATAACCAAACATACAATCTCTTTTTATATGCAAGGGTACATTTACTAGAAAAATAGATATTGGTAGTTTATTCCCAATAATAATAATATTAATGTCTCAAAACCAGACATTAAAATGAACAGTGAACATTTATAACATACAGCCAACCAGATACAAAACACTTATCATCATATCACATGACGAAAACCTGTTCTAGAGAGAAACCTATGTAGTGCTTATGTGGGCTCTGTTCAAAGCCAAAGTGAGCTGCCTACCTAGACAGCATTTTTAGGCATCATAGGCAGTCTCCCAGCTGACAAATGCACGAAACCACTCTAAAACCCCCCGACCGGCCTGGCTAGTTACTACCTGTGAAGAACTTTTCAGATCAGTCACATACTATATGTGCGTACAGTTCAGTTATGATGCCAACGTATGGTTTGGAACAGAGCATTGTGTTTTTATAAAATTATTTTATAAAATGTAGTGAAAAACCATCTCTTTCAACCACAATGGATGGATCTCACTTTTTCTCAAAGTGTTTGTTGAGTGTCACAGCCCAAAAACTCCAGCCGCAGGGCAATACTGTTGACCCAGCCTTTCGGGTGAATCCGTATAAAGCGTGTGAACAGGGGAGGATCAAACACGTTCAGCACCTCCTCGTCATGCTCGCTGTTTCCTTCAAAGATCTACATCAGGATGAAAAAGAAACAAAACCCCATCAACATCAATCAGTGAGGGTCTCTCGTGAAAATAAATGATTTTACTGTTACTCTTGAATTTATACTCTAATATAGGTGCTTCAATCTTTGCATTACAGTAATTTTCTTATTTTATCTAAACAAAAAAATGCACATTTTAATTTTGTGGGGAAAAGTGCTTAATTATCAAGAAAAGAATGCAATAATGTAAAAAAAAAAAAAAAAAAAAAAAAGTCTTAAATAAACCTTTATTTCCAAAATGTATTTTTATTTTTATTTTGGAGTGAAATGCAACTTGGACTTTTTTCATGAGGCAAAATCTATTCTGCATCATTCAATATACACAAATAAAGCGGTACCTTTTCACTGTCTGTGCCATGCTCCTTCACACTGGTCCATCTGCGGCCGTCACTGCTAATAGAGATGATAAATTCAGTGACTGTCATTGGTTTCAGGACGGATCGGGCCCCCTGTGTGACCACCCCGGTCACTCTCTTTATTGAGAGAAAGTCCACCTGTAACCACTCGTGAGGGTTATTAGTCTATAGAACCAGAGAAGAAGAGGGGAAGACAGGAAGAGACAAAATATAAATTAAAACATTCACACTCAGAGCAATAATCTACCAAATAATAATAATACACACTCAGAGAAACAAATACCCATGTTTACACTGGATTATAAACAGATAAATGTGCAAAAATCTACCAAAAAATGGCTTGCACTTTATGAAAAGGCTGTAAGATCGGAATATGAAGGAATTTCTGTGTCGGTTTTTCACTGGTGTTTTACCAGAAAATGGATTATGCATTGCATTGTGTTGTGTGAGGGTTAAAGGAAATGTCTGAAAACTAATTTGATAATGTTGCAGCAAAAACTTTTCACACAGACAGACAGGACAGAGGAAACACTCTCACAATGGGCTTATAAAACACAAGGTCTAGAGAGAAAATTCACATTCACTCTCTCTAAGAAAAACATACAGTGATTAGACAGATAGACAGACAGATAGACAGACAGACAGACAGACAGATAGACAGACAGACAGACAGACAGACAGACAGATAGATAGATAGACAGATAGATAGATAGATAGATAGATAGATATGGATGGATGGGTGGACAGATACCTTGGGTCTCCATGCATTTGCTCGGCCCTTCTGGTGAAGTCTAGCGAGGTCGGGACTCCAGGACAGTAACCACTTGTTTAAGAAGGAGGAGGCACTGATGCTACTGCTGGGAATCAACCTGCGCTCCATTCCCAACGGCACAGAACAACCTGAAAAACACACAAACAAACATGCTCATATCCATTTGAAGTAGTGTGATTTTACTACCACAGAGATACACATTTTTTATTTATATTGTGACTTCTGTCTGATATACTATCTCAACTTATTTATGTATTTCTACATTTACAGGTGCATCTCAAAAAATTTGAATATCATGGAAAAGTTCATTTTTTCTAATTTACTTCCAAAAAAGCAAACTTTCTTATATTCTAGATTCACTGCACACTAACTGAAATATTTCAATAGTTTTTTGTTTTAATTCTCAAAGAACAATCAAAAAAAGATTTACAAAACAGAACTATTCAAGATCTCCAAAGCAGGTTTAATTATGCACTCAATACTCGGCTGGGGCTCCTTTTGCATGAATTACTGCTTCAGTGCGGCGTGGCATGAATTAAGGTGATCAGCCTGTGGCACTGCTGAGACGTTATTGAAGCCCAGGTTGCTTTGATAGCGGCCTTCAGCTCCTCTGTATTGCTTTTCAGATGTTACTTATCTTCCTCTTCACAATACCCCATAGATTCTCTGTGAGGTTCAGGTCAGGTGAGTTGGCTGGCCAATCAAGCACAGTAATATCATGGTCAGCAAACCACTTGAAAGTGGTTTTGGCACTGTGGTCAGGTGCTAAAGTCCTGCTGCAAAATGAAATCAGCATCTCCATAAAGCTTGTCAGCAGATGGAAGCATAAAGTGCTCCAAAATCTCCTGGTAGATGGCTGCATTGACTTTGAACTTGATAAAACACAATGAACCAACAAAAGCAGACGTCACAGCACCCCGAATCATCTCTGACTTCGGAAATTTTATACTGGTCTTTGGATTCTGTGCCTCTCAAGTCTTCCTCCAGACCTTGATTTCCAAATTGAAATGCTAAATTTATTTTCATCTGAAAAGAGGACTGTGGACCACTGAGCAACAGTCCAGTTCTTTTTGTCCTTACCCCAGATGAGATGCTTTTTAAGTTTTTTTCTGGTTCAGGAGTGGCTTTCCTGAAGACGTCTGAGCGTGGTGACTCTTGATGTGCTGACTCTGGCTTCAGTCCACCCCTTGTGAAGCTCTCCAAAGTTCTTGAATAGGCTTTTCCTGACAATCTTACCAAGGCTTTGGACATCCCTGTTGCTTGTGCACCTTTTCCTACCACACTTTTTCCTTCCAGTCAACTTTCTATGAATATATTTCGATACAGCAATCTGTGAACAGCCAGCCCTTTCAGCGATGACCTTCTGTGACTTACCCTCCTTGTGGAGGGTGTTGATGATCGTCTTCTGCAACATTTGAGTGTGTTCAGATCACACACTGTATAAAAACAGGTTCAGATGAGCAGGAAAATCCCTCCCACACAAATATTTGCTAACAAGTTATTCGTCCAATTTAATGCATATTGTACGCATTATTATCGATACTTCCGGATCGATTTGCCCATCCCTAGTACCCAGTATTTATACTCAAAATGAATCAAACTAATCAAGCTCAAAATGGAATATTATAATTTTTTGAGATACTGAATTTTTAATTAAGACCATTTCCATGACATTCTACTTTTCTGAGATGCACCTGTATGTACCTATATCAAAGCCAAAGATCTTGCTATGGATTTCAAGTGCAAAGATTATTATTTTTTTTTTACACATAATTCTTAAAGGAAATATGTTAATGAAGTTCAGTTTTGTTTATTTTAGTACATCAAGTTGAAATAAATGAAAATGGGAAATACTGCATGCCAAATATTAAGATTGATAAAATAAGTAGATAAAATAAGCTACATTAAATATTTATATTAATCAGATATAGTAAGTTTACATTTAATTTATCATTTATTTCAAATAACATTTTTCTTATGGTTTTTAGTTTTAGTTAACTATAATAACCCTGATTTGAAGAACATATTAGGTCCTTGTATTGGAGAAGTGTTTCTGAATGTGCAGAAACATACATCATTCAGTTCTCTCAATTAAAAGAACTTCTTGACTTTTCTCTGATAATGAAGCTTTGAACATTGCCACTGATGCATAAAGGGAGTAAAGGTGTTGAAAAGCAAGAGAGAGTAAACAAGGAACATTTAGAAAGCCTTGAACTGGATCTTTCTGATGCTACAAGCAGGATGACAGATGCTCATGAACTAACAAAAACATCCAAAGCTTTCAGCTTTCCATAATTATATCCGCACATGCTGATGAAAATGGCATACAAAGGCAAACAAGAAATGTGCTTTGCAAAGACCTTTAGAGTCTTGTCATTTGCATAGTGTCTTTTCCTCCAGTCCTCCAGTTTTATTTGTTAGAAAGTGCTGTTATCAATCTGTGAATGTCTACTCACTATTAAGGTCACATCCCAGCAGCTCAATCCTCAGTGTGGGCTGCTTCTGAAAGGTCAGTGGGTGAATTCGGATGTAGCGACCCACAATGGGTGGAGAAAACAAGTTCTCCTTTATTCTGGAACCGTCCATGTTTCCACTGAAGGTCTGAAAACAAACAAGAAAACAGATGTGAATAATACCAAAACTATGAAAGATACAAAAATAGTCAAATTTGTAATTAGGATAGCACTTCTTTTGAAATCAAAGCAAATCAGTTTCATTGGAAAAACCATTTGTAGGAGTTTGTTTCATCATGTGTTTCTTAAGATTTGCGCTGTTTAATGGGCAGATGATTTATGGCCGGCTAGAACTAAATAGCGGTGAAAGAAATATTTACTAACATTATAAGAGAACTTCAGGGAGGAAAAAGTAAAAGGCTACAAAAAGCACACAGTATGGCCCCTTTAAATCAGTTATGTTTGGAGAAATTCAGATGTTGGTACTGACGTAAGATGACTTGGTACTGTTTCCTTGGTAGGTAGTCCAGTTCTCCTGGTCGATGCTGTAACTGATGGTGTACAGGATGGTGAAATACTCGCTCAAACCCATCGAGGTCTTTGCACCCTGAGTCTGAATGCCATGAAGAAGCATGGGCCTTAACAGATCCACCTAAAACCACATACAGTAACAGAGAATAGATATGGAAAATGATCATATTCTGTTTTTACCAATGAATTTGTGCTTATTTACTAGAGCAATTCATAGCAATGGAATAGCGAGTTGTGCATTGCTAAAAATAACATTCGCAACAGAATTTTCAATTACTTTTCAGTGCTAAGATTAACTTTTCCAGGCCTTCCCAGTAATCAACTATCATATGAACCCTGCTAAAAATAGTGAATTGTTGTATATCCTGCACTTTTTTTTTCTCTTTCTCTTGCTTCCAGGGACTACTGAAGTAAAGGTTAAATAAAATATATTGCACAAACCTATTTATAGTTTTTAAAAGTATTTCCCACTTTGTCTTGCTGACAGTGAAAGTATAATATGTCATGACTTGCTGACTGTGGTGCAAAGAGTCACCATTGTCTGTGGCAAGTTGTGAAATATGAGCCAAAGATAAATCATAATGTGTTATTCTTAACTATAAAAATGAGTCATCACAGTCCATGACCGGGTAGCAGTTTTTTTTTTAAATGAGCCAAAGAACAGCATGTTACGTCTGCAAACAGAAGATTTCTTTTACCTGGAGCCAGGAGTTTGTGCCGGTGCCCATCCAGGCATTAATAGAGCCAGATAACTCAAGTCTGGCTAAACTTGGCTTCCAGTTACCTGTAACAGAAATCAGATTTCAACAATTCAATAAATGTAGAAATATTTTATTAAAAACACTATATTTTGTGGCCCAAGTCAAAAAATCTTAAATCCTATTAATATCACCACTTTCAAGACAAATATAGTGGCACAGATTACAAACCCACTGAAGACATTAGACTTTTGAATACATTTATTGTATTATTATTATTTTTTTATTTTTTTATTGCATTTTATTGCTCTTTTCAGGGTCATTATAGTTAACTAAAACTATGTCTTGTTTCATTATTTTAAATAAAATAATTAAAACACAAAATGACAAAAACACTACTAATAGTTAAAAAATAGAGTAAAAACAGAATCTAAAAATAAAATATTTATTTTTGCAATTGCAAATCAGCATATTCGATTAATTTCTGACTGAAGCCTGGAGTAATGATGCTAACATTAAAGTAAAATTAAAGTAAAAAAAAAAAAATAAAAACAAATAAAATCTAATTCAACAAAACAGTAAATCAATGATACTAAATTAACCCTGTTTCTTACCATAGTGGTCAGAGGCTGTTATTTGTTTGTTGTCAATCCATCCCGACTGCATTCCTAAAGGCTGAATGCACCCTGTTAAACAAGATCAATCAGTTTCAGGTGTCCTCTAACTATTAGTGACTCAAAACATGATTGCAGAAACAGGATGCCAAGAAAGATCCGTAACAGACTCTCATGGAGGAAGAGAGTTTAAGCTCTTACGTGGGTTGTAGACTATCAGCTTGGCCCTCATTCCTGCCATCTGATGTTCTCCGATAGTGCACTCTATTAACCAGGTGCCTACAATGGCTGGCCTCATCTCCACCGTCCCAAAAACTCCTGGCAAATGATACAAAATTATTACACTGATATACACTGCTGACCAAAAGTTTGGAGTAATTAAGATTTTTTTTTTAATGTTTTTAAAAGATAAATACAGTAAAAATGTAATAGTATTACAATTTCAAAGAATTGTTTTCTGTTGTAATGCATTTAATTTATTTCTGTGAATTGTCATTATCATTACTCCAGTCTTCAGTGTCACATGATCCTTCAGAAATCATTCTAATATACCTATTTGGTGCTCAATGGTACTTAACTACATAACGTATGGTATTATATATATATATATATATATATATATATATAATATATATATATATATATATATATTATATATGCTGTACATTTCCCTGCATGTTCTATTTTCGGAAAGTCAGCAGAATAACATAATGTTTGGTATTTTAATGTGACATGGTATAAGAACGATATCTTTGGCACAAGCTCTTTTCAGTATGCTCCATTATTTTCCTCCTGGGTATTTTCTGTTTTCTTTTGTATTCCGCTGTAACAGTATGAATAAAGACAATGAATACTGCACATTTGTGGTCTGCTGTCCCATTTTAATTTACAATATATCCCATGAATAATGCAGTGGAATGCATGAAGAATCTCTTGTTTTTCTCCCCAAATCCTCACGTCCAAATCCTTTCCAGGTTTTGACTGGAGTAATGATGCTGAAAATTCAGCTTTGCATCACAAGAATAAATTACATTTAACAATATATTCAAATAGAAAATAGTTATTTTAAAATGTAATAATATAAATGGAGCCTTGGTGAGCAGAAGAAGATTCATACTGTAGGTATATGCTGTGAGTTATGCTGAGTTACATTTAATGAATTGTGATTTGTAAATCTAACATACTAAAAGACATGTAAGGTGCCAGGTGATGGATTTGGTTTACCAGGATAGAGATTGAAAACTCCCATGCGGTGTTCCTCATATTTTCTGACTCCGAACGGCAGTCCGTGGAAGTGTACGGCGTGAAACTCTCCTTGACTTCCAACGTTGAAGAGGTGCCAGCGAGCCATCTGGTACTGTTCAACTATCAGGCCAGGAAGCGTCTCTGACACGTAGCCGTTAATAGCTACAAGTACCAATAAAACACAACACAATAATTACGGCTATTATTACATTTCCTATTATCTCTCGTAATACGTCAAGGTTATAGGTTCAGTTCCCAGGGAATGTGTAAACTAATAAAATTTATAACTTGAATGCACTGTAAGTTGCTTTGGATTAAATCATCTACCAAATGCATAAATGTAAATTTGCGTGTCACCCATAGTCAGTGAATTTCCAAATGTTTATATTTAGAAAAACTGGGTGTTTGGAACATTGGCAGTGCGTTTAATTCGTTCAGCATTATACATTATACATCTTGTTTTTTGTAAGTGTTTGTGTGTGTGATTTAACTACCAAATTCCATAACACAATAACAAGCATAAACACACATGTGCCCATTTGGTGTTATTAGCGTTGTCATAGAAACAAATCATATTTGAGACAGAGATAAGAAACAGACCAGACTGGTTGTTTCATAAGAAATCTCCAACACGAATGCAGGATTAATCATAAATTATGAAAATGTACCTGCAAACTTGTTGCTCATCTCAAACCACGGGTCGTCTACTTTGGCCTGGCAGGGCGGCGTGCAAAACTTCCTGATGTTGTAGTCGAGGTACCAGCTCTTTCTTTCATCAAAGGTGGTGAAGAGAAGGAAGAAATCTGTCACGTCAGGCTGAAGTAAGACGCGTGGACGGAGGGTACCAGGACGACATATGAGCACTGGACCGATCAGACCAGAGTTTATGTCCTTCTCCTGGTGGACACAAAAGGAATACAGAAGTTGTTATTTAAGTTTACATTTATGTGTTTATGTGCATTACATTCAATCTAAACATTTTATCATTTCATCCATTATCAGGGAATTTTTTGTTGAGTGTCATATTTGATCAGGATTTTATGGCTCATCTGTCTCATATGTAGTGAGAATATGGAGCTCATACTCTCATATTGATTTTTCTAAAAAATGATGCATGGATAATCCAGTAAATCTCGAAAATATTTCTAACAATATAAATGTTATACTTAAGTTTACTTTATAAAAATCAGATTTCACAGTAAACAGACATCTGGACCATGACCTGAAGGTGACCTGATGTTTTCACAATTATACTAAAGGTCTTACTTGCTAAAAAGTAGAAACTATTAATCATGTGTGTAGTAGATTGTGTGCAACATGTTTTTCGGCAAAGTTTTGATCATTTAGAGACCTTAGAAATGTGTGTTTCAAATATGATACAGAAGGCTGTATGTACAAAATGTAATTTTGATTTGTATGTTGCACACTGAATTACCATGTTGACGTTGGAGTAGTAGGCCCCAGCCTTGCAGTCAAACTCTGAAGCTGAGGGACCTTGTCGTCTGGAGACTCTCCAGTTGTAAACCCTCTCCTCCCCCGGAGGAACTGGATCACCTGGTAGTTCCTCGGCCTTGACCCCTTCTGGGCCCATTCCAGGGATAAAACTCCCCTGTGTCTTATCGTACACCCCATGCAAGTGGAAAGAGTATGGTCTGGACGCCAGGTTCTTGAAAACCACTTGTTGGAAAAGAAATGCAAGAAATTAGTGTGTGCAATTATAAAGGTGCAACCATTTTAGGAAATAAGCTAGAGGAGGAGAGAAAGGCAGAGAGAGAGAAAGAAGAGGATTTGTGTTTTGTTTTTTTGCAAGTGCATTGGTTTAAGGTTGTGAAGTGGTTAGGTGCTGGTGGAAAAGGTGTGACTTCAATTGTGTCTTCAAGAAGATTTCATGTTTTTTTGTGGATTAAATGGAGTTTGGCTGCTCATTTGAACGGAGAGGAGCAGAGAGAGTGAAGGGTCTGGAAAGTGACTTTGTTTCTTGTTTTGAAGGAACTGCAGGGCACTGTTCGTTCAGTGACAGTAGCTAACGGGCAGGAGCATACACTTTTAGGAGTGTGGTAGGGAGAATTGGATGTCACATTAGTGAAATTTCGTCAAAATTTAATGGGAATTTTTTTGTTGTCACTAATGTAGCAATGAATGAAGTACAGCTCACACAGTCACTTTCATACCAAGCAGCTTTCTGATGGTCACTGCAGCAAATTTGCATGACCAATTTGAACCTGTTGCAAAATCAGTGTAATCTTTCACCTTCACTTGAATTTCTATTGAAATGACTGGATTTCGCCCGTGAAAATTTGCCCGAATAACAGTAAATGTGAAAATTGAATTAAAAGGGCTCCTTTTAATAGCTCATATTAATGAAGAAACTTACAGTAAGAACATCATTACTTTCTGCCTTCAACACAGGACCCATAATGCCGAGATGCTCGTCCATTTCTCCTCGTTTGATCGGATGTTTGAAATCTCTGTCATGATAGGCTCTGAATACTACTTTTTTATAGGCTGGGAAATATTTTTTCATTCCCCTCCGCATCTCCCTGTGGACACATGAAATATTTAGTGCAAGTACAATTGACCAAACTGTTAAGGCTGGTTTTAGGCTTAATTAGAAAAGCAATAATAATAATATCTAAAACAGCACTGCATTGTGACATTATTTTTATGACAAATAAGGATTGTTTTTCTGCTCATCTAAATAGATATGATTCAATCACACCACCGAAAATTAGATTTTATACAATATGTAACATTTCTATATATATATAATTTCATGTTATATTTGTGTGATTCTCCCAAATGGAAATTCTTGAGAATTGTCCGCTTAAATGACCAAAAATGTGGTTGTGACATTATTTTTATCATAAATAAGGATTTTAAGGCATTTTTGCTCTACAACTAACTATATACAACCATAAACAACTAAACTAAATGGATCTGATTGAATCTGACACCTCCAAAAATTTGATTTTATACGCCAAAATTCAGGAATTCTTTACCATTGCTTTTTTGCCAACTGGATTCTGTTTCCTAATTTAAAACTCCTAGTTTAAAAAACGCATTTGTTTAGAACAGCTTTTAGTGATTTGATTGTTTGATTTGAAAGTTTGTGTTTTTGTATTGTTTGTATTTAATTGATTCTGCTATAAATAAAAGGTATTGATGTTTTTGTTTTTATTATTATTAATATTTTCATCATTAACTAACATTAGAAACGTTAGAAATTCTTTAGGAATGTCTTCTAAAATGACCTAAAATGTGGTTGTGGCACATCAGAATGTTTTGTTACCTTGGTTTGACGAGCTGAGATGGTTTATTGATCCCATAATCCCACATGATTTCCTCTGCTGCGATGTAGTAGCTTCTGAACCTTGATTCTGTGGACCTAATACCGACATTATTTTCAACATGATGATCCGAACCGAGCACACTTCCTTCATCGTCATAATCGTCATAGTCACTAGCCAGTGATTTCCTGCCATAGTTCTGGTTATCTGATGAATTTGACATTGGCTCTAAAACCATTTCCAGATTTGGTTGGAACTTCTTTGGATCTTTGTAGTAATAGCTATGAAGATTCAAACTTTCCTCCATCTTATCCTGCTTTGGACCAGAACTTCCAGATTCTTCAAGAACTTCGTTGTTGCTCAGAACTTTTGCATCCACTTTGTTTATTTTGTCTTTGGTGACACTCCAAAGTTCCCTTCGATTTCTCGCTTTGTCATACTTTTCCTCCATAGAGTCGTTTAGATGTTGGTTAGTTGACAGCTTTTTATCTTTAAAAAGGAATTTGCGTAATAGGTCATTTGTTGGATGTGTTTTAATGTGTTCGACTACATCCAACTGTATGCTTGCAATGTTCAAATTGTGATGTTCTCCTGTTAATTCCTTGTTTTCTGTGGTATTTAATATGACTGTAGGGTCAATCTCGTTTGGCCTTGTTCTGTAAGGCTCAGATTCATTATGGGACCTTTTCTGACGTCTCAACGAATTTCCGCCCAACTCCCCATCCAGTTGATCCAAAATATCCTGTGGAATACCGCCCTGTGATAACGCATCCAGATCATTTTCCTGCTTTACGGGAATATATCTTATCTCACACACAAGGGTTCTGTTTTGTTTCTCATTGTCTGAGATTGTGTTTACTCGCCCAATCGCAGAGTCTGTCACAGTTCTTTTTCGGCACACGTGAACGGCAATAGTGTGGTGCCTTCCCATTGTGCCTCGTGGAATCGGTAAGTCCTGTTCAGTGAACTCGAATTCTTCATCGTAGTCTTCGCTGTCCACCAAGGGTAGGACTCTTTCACAGTTAACAACCGTGTAGCGAACACTCATGCCTCGCTGTTTCAGAGACGGGTCAAATGCGCTGACCTCCCATTCACCTACAGTTCAAACATCAAGCATGTGAACATGGTATCAAAACAGGTTCCTGGTTTAATTATGAATGATTCTTATATTTGTCTTCATAATCTTTCATTGATAACTTGCTCCACCCCAAACAACATTCTGTGTCACCATCCCCTCCAACCAATATCTTGACCTCCAACGCTTACCTAGCATCTCCACTTCAGTGGTCACTGTGTCTCCAGACATCGGGAAGAGCGTGAGGACAGTGCCATATGCTTTATCCCTCTCAAACATATTTCCTGTGAAGTAGACTGACAGGAAGTTGTTTTGTATACCAATGCTCGCCACATGCCAGAGTATGACATCGCCAACACACAACCTGAATTGCAGGTGGTTGAACATGAACCCGTTAACAGCTGAAACAGACAGACAGAAAGTCTAAATAAAAAAAAGTGATTTAACAATTTAACTCATGACAACTTAGATTAACTAAGTTTTCATGCAATAATACAAATACCCAAAGCAACCCCAGATTATCCATTAGAGGTTAAAAATTCACACCCACTGTGCATGACATTTGAATTGTAGAAATCTGGATCGTTGCGGTCAATCTTAGTTGGATCTTCACTGTTTTTTTTCATGTTCTCCTCAAAGTACCAGCTTCTGTTTTCATCAAACACAGTGAACAAGAGCTTCTTCTCTTTATCTGACGTTACCTGTGAAAAAATATTATTTATTAATTTAATAATAAAAATAATTAATTCATCCGTCCATCCATCAGATAAACGAACATAGGCTCAATGGAAGTAAAATTTTTGCAAAACTAAAAAAAGATACCTATATGCATGCAATTCACTGCAGTTTCCAGCGGAAATGAACACTAGTGACAGTAAAACACCGACAAGTGTTATTCTTTTTCATGCAAATTATGATTACAGGGCAGATTATCTTCTAATAAAGGCTTATTTTCACATGGTTCCTTGCACAATAGTATGTTATGACCTCAAACAATTCACCATACACTAATACATTTTCATGTTTGCATCACATAAACAGCTCTACTGTATATGTATGGCTTGTCTACTGTAGTAAACTGGCTTGGTAGCGCAGCTGGTACAGCACTGCACTTGTGATGAGAAGCGCTCAAATACAAGTCCCGTTAAATCACGAAAAAAGAGCTCAAAGACTTAGCACCATTTTAGCACCATTTACTAGACATTTCACTTTGAATGTGCCACGAAATGTGCAAGAATCAACATAACGTCATTTTTGCTATATGCATTTTTTCCCCAGTCAGTCTAAGTTGAGATAAACAGATCTATGTTAGTCTCTTCTCACCACTCTGCCTTTTTTGTCCAGAGATTGGGATTTGCAGATGATGAGGGGTCCCACCAGCCCAGACGCCACATCCCGAACGGGATCCACCATACTCTGGTATAAGCGCGTAAGGCATCGCGGGTCGGCTTCCGTGGGTCCATCGTCTGCTGTCAGTTTCCAGAGGTACGTCATTATCTCACCGGGGGGAACGGCCAAAGAACGGAGGTCCACCTGTTTGTCTAACCCACAAAGAAAGAGAAATAAGTTCAACCCATTAAAAGTTATTTTTCATCCAACTTTCTAGAATAACCTGACACCAGGCTTATTAGCGTTAACTAAAACTAAAACAATAAAAAAAGAAAATTTTGTTAGTAAAATAAAATAAACATTAAATGAAATAAAATAACAAACTCCTTTTATTTAAGCTATTCGTCAAGGCAGCATTTCCCATTTTTGTTTCATTTACCTTGAAGTACTAAAATAGCTAAAACGGAAATAAAATTTCTAAATACTAACAAATATTATAAAAGTACTACACCCATTGTGTTGTGTCTTTCTTAGTTATTATACTTACTAATTAGTTATACTATACTAACTATACTATACTAACTAATGTTAACTTGTGGGACTTTATTGTATAGTCACTTATATTTGGTATAATGACACTAAACTGCATAATTGACTGTTGTCTCAAGCAAATGGTTTGACATTTATACAGTTAGCATATGCTTTTATTCAAAGATTTCCTGCATAGCTGTGCTGCTGCTGTGTGTGTGTGTGTGTGTGTGTGTGTGTGTGTATATATATATATATATATATTCCCTTACATGTGAATGTGAAAAAAAAAAGAAAAAAAAAAAAACATGAAATGCAATACTTCGTACCCTTGTTTGCGTTCTTCAAAGGCAGAATGCTGGTCAGGCCATTTGGATAAATGTTGAATGGTCGACTGGCCATATTTTTAAAACAAATCTGATGAAGATATACAAAAGAGTGAATTTCAGAAAACATTTTCACATCAAATTTAGTTGTCTCAGTTTAACACTTCAAAGTCAGCATGAAGTGAAAAATCATACATATTTTCTGAATGTGTCTTATTGATCTTATTGTAAACAATTCATCCATGCATGTTCCGCACTAATTTTTTTTCTTTTTTGATAATCTCACTGAGATGTACTTCACAATATGGATGAAAAAAATGTCACTGCTCTCGTTTCATTGCGGCATTAAATATCTAGAGGAACTGTGAATTATCTTCTTAAAGAACTCATTGGATTGGAAGATAATTAATGAATAACAACAGATAATCCTCTTAGAAAGCTATCAAATGAGTTTAGATCACGTAGGAATATAGCATACGTGTCATATGGACTATTTATAATGATTTTTACATCAAAAGCATCAGTATCAATTGATTGAAATGAAAAAGAATGACCAGTCTTTCTCCTTCTAGGTTCTATGAAAGAAATATATTTATACAGGTAAACATAAGGATGAATAAATGGAAATTGGGGGTTGAACTATCCCTTTAAATCCATATTTCCTACCTGAAATGTGTCTCCCACTTCCCCTCTGAGCTCTGGGCCGATCAGTATTTTGCCAGTGGTTTTCTTCACAGTAAAGGTCTTGTCTGTATACTCTACGAAAGCTACTTTCTTATAAATGCCACCTAAGTGCTGAGGACCTTTTCTGAACCACTCAGATTCTGCTGCTGACGATGATGAAGGCCTGAAGCATGAAAATCAACATTAGATTCGGTCGGTTTCACATCATTCATCTCAGGACATCAGGACGTACCGGTCGCTGCTTTGAGACGAATAGTCCCAATCCTTCTCCTCTGCAGCGATGTAATGAACCCACACTTTAGGTCTTCCCTTGGCACTCGATCGAAGCACTGATACAGGGCCTCCTTGCTTGAACACAATGGAAAACATGTTGTCTTCATCCTCCTCATCCTCATTCCCAGCATGTATGACGTTTCGTTTGTCTGGGATCGGGGCCACCATAGGTTCGGGACAGTTATCAACAGTGAAGAACGCATTCATACCAGCTGGAGAAGAGAGTTAAATCCAACATTAGAGAAACATCAGTGATTTACATTCATTTCTAAAGCAAACTTCTTGCAAATTCATTGAGACCATCAAAGTGCAAAGTACATATTTCTCAGGTCATCTTGACCTAAATATTTCTCCTTAAACAACCAACAATTTCTTGTGCAAGAAAAAGTCTGCATGATCACCTAACAAGCTAATCAAACTGTGCCATTGCAAATTTTGCTTGACTTTTACTTAAAACATCCAATTTAAAAAGATATAACATGTATAAAAAGATACAACAAAGCCACAAATTTATGCATCATTAATCAAGTCTTGCAGAAATCATTTTAATATGCTGATTTGCTGCTCAATAAACATTTCTGATTATTATCAGTGTCGAAAAAAGTTGTGCTGCTTTATATTTTTGTGGAGACAGATAGTTTTTCTCAGGACTCTTTGATGAATAGAAGAGCATTTATTTAAAACAGAAATCTTTTATAACATTATAAATATCTTAACTGCCACTTCTGGTCAATTTAATGCATTCTTACTGATTAAAAGTATTAATTTATTAAACAAAAAAAAACTTTATTTTGTCTTACAGAGTAAGTACTGATGAAGCATTATTATTATGATAGTACAAATACGAAACCTTTTGCATTGTATGATCAGAGTCTTACCTGTCTGATGAGAGTGGATCTTGCAAGAGATCAGAAACTTTCCGGTAGCAGACGGCTTCATCAGGGCCATAGTGAAGGTCATGGGTGTCATCTCTACAGTTACCCGCTTATGGTCGAACACCTTTAGGGTGTGTCCTTCAAACTGGATGCTGTGGATCTCTGGGGTTGACCCAAGACCAATAAGATGCCAGGACACCACTGGACTCTTCTGGCACACAGTAAGTCCTGATGAAATAACAATTACAGAATAGGTTTGAGAATTACAGCATGTAAAATACAACACAGTACAGTGTTGAATCTTATTAGACCTATAATAAACATGTCTACTCCAGTGAAAAGAAAAAAAAAGTTTAAAATAGATTTCACCAAGTCTCACCAAGGCTGCATTTTATCAAAAATACAGTAAAAACAGTAATATTGTGAACAATTAATGACAAATGACAATGTCAGTGTCACATGATCCTTTGATGTAAGTAATATTTTTTTTAAGGAATTAATACTTTTATTCAGCAAGGATGCATTAAATTGATCGAATGTGACAGTAAAGACATTTATAATGGTACAGAAGTAAATGCTATTCTTTTTAACTTTCTATCCATCAAATAATTCTGTAAAAATGTATCACGGTTTGCACAAAAATATGAAGCAGAATAACTGTTTTCAACATCAATAATATTTAGAAATGTTTATTGAGCAGTAAATAAGCATATTAGAATGATTTCTGAAGGACCATGTGACACTGAAGACTGGAGTAATGATGCTGAAAATTCAGCTTTGCATTTCAGGAATAATAAATAAATAAATTTTTAAACATATTATAAAAATATTTCACCATATTACTGTTTTTACCATATTTTTGATGAAATAAATGCAGCCTTAGTGAGCAGAAGAGACTTCTTTCAAAAACATTAAAAAAATCTTCATTAATCCAAACTTTGGGTAACGTATATTTATATTTTTCATAAAGAAAATGAAGACTTTAAGTAACTTTAATACACTTTTTGCATTCATTTATGGCATTATTTTAATTCCAATCAAACAAAAATTCTACTCTAAAATGTATTATTACTGTAATGTTCCAACTACTGTTCTTTAGGGGTGTCTGTCCACAATCAGTCCCCTCATATTAAATATTGTTAACACTTCTCTTATTACTGAGATTGTTCTGTGTGAACTTAAGGTTGCAGCTATCACACCAGTCCCTAAAAAGCCTGGATGTGATACCTCTGATCTAACAAATAACAGGCCCATTTCAAATCTTACTTTTCTGGCTTAAGTCCTGGAATGTGTTGTTTTGGCACAATTACATTGTCATTTGTCATTAAACAACCTTTTAGAGCAATCTAGGTTTAAGTCGGGGCACAGTACTGAAACCGATTTGGTTCGCGTTATGAACGACCTCCTGGTCTCAGCTTACTATGGTGCCTCTAGTTCAGCACATGACACAGTATGTAACTCTACATTACTTGATAGACTAAAGAGTTGGCTCTGTATCTCTGGCACTGTGTTTGAATGGTTCAGATCCTACCTTACAAATAGATCCCAGTTTGTTGTTCTGGGAAATAACAAATCAGACATTAGTTGGGTTCAATATGGTGTCCCTCAGGGATCTGTTTTAGGGCCAATACTATTTACCATTTGCTGTATATGCTTCCTCCAAATATACATCAGTTCAAAGTCTGATGTTACAGTTTGTTCTCCAATCCCTTCTGAATGTTTGAACTGCAGGACATAAAAGTATGGATGCTTCACAACTTTCTCAAATTAAATAGCTTTATGACTGAGGTTCTTCTTATTGGCACACCAGCAGCTATCCACAAATGTAGCAGTTTTAATTTGACACTGGATAACAGCTCTGTACTGCCATCTATACAAGCTATGTGATATTTGATGTTAATTTGACATTGGAGGCTCACATTAGGAGGGTTACTAAATCAGCATTTTATCATCTCAGAAAATATTACTAGGATTAGGCCTTTCCTTTGTACACCTGATACTGAAAGGCTCATCAATTCTTTTGTCACTTCAAGAATTGATTACTGCAATTCTCTTTATAATGGTCTATCAGCAAAATCTATCAAACGACTACAATATATTCAGAACTCAGCAGCACGTGTTCTCACTCCCACGCCTCACGGCAGCACATCAGTGGTGTCCTCTGTAACTTGCACTGGCTTCCAGTTCAATCGCGTATTGAGTTTAAAACGCTTGTTTTAACTTATAAAGCTGTGCATGAATTATTTTGTGATTTAGTTACCCCTTCCCATCCTCTTCGCTCTGCTGGTTCTCTTCTTCTTTATCAGCCCCACTCCAGATAAAAACTATGGGACAGAGAGCCTTCTCTCGTGCCGCTCCGAGGTCATGAAATGCGCTTTCTTTGAATGTTCGAAGTGCTCCTACACTAAGTACTTCTAAGAAACTGTTGAAAACCCACCTCTTTAAAATTGCTTATCATGATTAAGCTGTTGATTAGGGTTTTGATTTGATTTATTTTGTTGTTTTATATTCTATCTTTGTATATTGTATTTTAATAGTTTTTTACATTGTTGTAGCGCTTTGGGTGTGAGAAAAGCGCATTATAAATAAAATGTATTATTATTATTATTAAAGTGAAAAATCTCATTCTCAACACTAATGATAACCATTTCTCAGCAGCTGATTTATGGCAGCTGCTCAGGTGTGGTGAGGGTGAACGCACCTGGTAATGTTGAGTTGATGTATCCATTGATGGTGTGGTACTGGGTTGGGCTGGATGTTTTCTTCAGTTTGTCTGCTCGGCCCACTTCCCGGTACCAACTTTTACTCTCATCAAAGACAGCAAGAAGCAAAATGAACTCCGGAGCCTTCCGCTGTCTCTCCTCGGTCAGAGCCTCTGAGAGGAACATTTTAAAGGACATATTTACCAGCATTCTCATTTAGTACAAAATATCAGTGATATTTTACTTGATATATTTGACAAATCCCAACTGAGTCACACCTGTCTTACAGATCAGGAGAGTCCCGATGAGTCCGCTGTTGAAATCTCGGACGATGTCCACCTGTGATGAGTAGATGTAGGTGAGACAGTCTGGATCTGATGTGGTTGGCCCGGAGTTGGGTGAAATGTCCCACACGTACTTGTAGTAACCACCAGGAGGCACTGCATCATCCGCTCGCTCCTGAACAGAACTATAATCATTGTACCCTGCGCCTGCCATTAAAAAACAGAAGGATGTTGAGGTTTATCTTTACACAATATGGTTTTTCAAAGCCATCAGTGTATTGCTGCATATCTCAGGTTATTGCTTTTGTTTTGCTGGGCAAGCCTGACTTTACTATATGTCGGTTTATACGGGAAATCACATGTATTTTACGCACTCTGGAATTTATCAGTATCTCCAGTGTTACAAAACAAATTACAGAATTCCAAAACAATTCATATAATGAACTTGTAATGCGGTAAATGTTAGACAATCTGGAATTAAATTATCTACATCTACAAGAAACTACTTTTAGAACATTTTAATAATATACAGAACCTTCTGTGGAATGGAAAGATTGCATGGATGTTAAAGGTTCTTCATGGAACCATCAATGCAATGAAGTTTATTTTTAAGAGTATACAGAATTTCAAAGAGATGAATGCAAATTCCATTCTGTTAGTTTTACCTTCCGATTGTTTCCAGTAGGGAATGCCGATGGGAGAAATACTGAAAAATTGTGATGCAAAGTTTTTGAAGTGCACCACAACCCTGTCGTTCACCACTGTTCTGATAGTCGGGCCTTGAATACCTGAAACAGATTATTTAACATTCTATTCATTTAATTCTAAATGTGTTGTTTTTTTTTTTCTTTTCCTAAGAAGCAGAAATGTTTAAGTTTATACTGACCAGCCCATGGAGGTTTTGACTTTGGTGTTGTAAAAGTGGAATCAGTGTATTCTGTATATACAGCCTTGATATATCTCTGGACGCCAGATGCAAATTTCCTGTTAGGAATTATTATGCAGTTACTATACATATTTACAATACAGTGTAATGCAACATATTACATTGCAACTTTATTAATCCATTATAGTTAGCAATTCATTGCTAAAGGAATAGTTCACTCAAAAATGAATATCTGCTGAAAATCTACTCATTGTATTTTAAAAATGTAGTACTAACTTGTAGTACTAACAGAATGTTTTGTCTTATAAAAGAGTATGCATGGTTGCAACAAATATGCATATTCAGCAAATGATCTGCTGCGGTTTCACACTAATGAGCTTGAACTGCTCTGAAAACACCAAATCAAAGCATGTTTGTTCTGACCGCATGCAATTCATGGACTGAAAAATCACTACGAGAATATATTAAATATAAATAACAGGCAGGCTTCTGTTCACTAAAACAATCAATCAAACTATGAATGACACTGACCGTATCTAACTGCAAACTATGTTCACATTCATTATGCTCTGTAAACTCTGGAAGCATAATTGAAATTTGGACAGCCCTCAAAGTTGTTGCTGGACTGAGTCCATGTCAAGTAATGCAAAGATCAAACACTTTTTTCAAAGCTGTTTCCTTTCTGTAATAACTAACTAATGACATTATGCTTGATTGTCACATTTCAGTTTGAACACAGTGGTGTTTTGAAAACACTGTAGAAGAAAAATCATAAAATATGTATAATAAATGACATAATAAATCTTTGTGGGTTGCAATAATTGAAAAGCATGTTTGTGCATAATAATAGAAATGCCCACCTTTGGTTTGCAGTCGGATCTGCTGTGTCTGTAAACACATATTCCCACTTAGTTTCCACTGCTGCGATGAAGAACTCCAAAGTCTTCGCCAGGACACAGGAAGACTTCAGACACACTGTGAAGGAGAGGAGGAACAGCACAACCTTCATCACTGGAGCACACGATTATGCTGACTGAATGTGATGCTGAGATGCTGTCAGGACATATTTAACTGCACAGGAAAAGTGTTTAAGGAGGAGCCAGAAAGAGAGCGAGACAGAGAAAGTATTCATGATAATCATGAGTAATTATGAGTGTGAGTAAGAAAGAAAGGATGGAAAGGAAAGGTTTGCTGGGTGCACTATTTTTGCCAGCTTCGAAAGTATTTTTAGTTCTTTTTTGTTTTTCTTCAAAAGCAGATGTTTTGAGCAATAATAATAGTGATGCTTGCATAAGCATTACCAACAGTCTTAGCATTTATACTTAAGGTTTAATTAGATAACCACTGAAAACAATGTTTCTTCAGCTTTATTTAACCAGAAACAAAATTGGATAAAAGGGAGGGAAAGTTGGGGGGAACACAAACAAAACAAACATCTGACCAATAGACATATAAACAGTACATTTTATTTTGGTGAATAATAGCACAAAGTGATCGCTTGTAAGCAACTCGCTTAAATTTTTGACTTTACAACTGTTCACGAGCTCCTCTATTTCTGCGGCTTGTTTAATTATTAAATGATTAATAACTTTTCACATATCCATACAACACAATATTGTTCATATTTTGTTCCTGTGCTATTTAGTTTCAGTCCATTATACGGCGATAAAGAAGCCTGACCGATGACAGCGCGGAGAGATATTATTGTTTTTATTTTTCAGGTGCGGACCGCGTCACCCACTGATCCTGCGGAGTGATATCATCGTTAGAAATGAGCAGAAAGACACTAATATGTGTAGTCCCGGTTAGTTTGCGCGGGAGAGTGGATTAAGCGGCGCATCTGCTTTAGGCATTTACATTTTGGATTTAAACTAGGATCTCGTCTACAGTCAGGCATCCGCTTTCTGTTTTCTCTTGTGTAAATAGGAAGCATGGTCTTTCTGTGTCGAGAACTCCTAGATCAGCCAAAAAAGAAGTCTTTCACAGCAGCCATAGTCTCTGTCAGGAATCACGTCACTGAAAGGTAACGGCGCCACCTAGTGGAGATCACGCGCACGCGAAAACACACATTTTTATTAATGCTTGAACAATAAATACAAAATAAAAGTGCCAAGGGTACACACACACAAACACACACACACAAACACACAGACACACACAAAACATTAAAAAACATAAAAAGTACATATTAACTATACATATATAAAACTAACAAATAAAATAAAATAATGAAAGGCCTTGTTAAATCACAATAACTTAAATATATCTAATAAATACATTATATATATAATTCCTTAATTAACACACAAAAAAAGATGCTTCTGATAGACAAATAAACAACTAAGAACAACAAAAAAAACAAGTATAACATGCACTCGTTCAATAGTGTCTGTGCAATCAGTCAAGCGTCCCCAACTAAGCAAGCCAGAGGCGACTGTGGCAAGGAACCAAAAAAAAAAAACCCTTGGAAGAAACAAAACCAGCATGGCAGCCTTATTTCGCTTTCAGCCAGACTGACGGTAATAAATATTTAATACAATAGCTCATCCATGAACATGATTTCTGCCCGTGGTTTAAGTTTTTATGGAGTTTTACGTTTTTAGAAAAAACAAAAATTGTTATATAAAGTCAGTGATTTATGAACAAAATTGTAAGAATCTTCAGATTATAGATAGGAATAAAACTACAAAGCTTGGTGTATGTAATTATTTCCCACCCAAACGTCATGTTTTTTTAATAAGAAATATGCCAATAATTACATCTGCAGTGCATTTTCGTGTGAAGAATGAGGTGAGACAAATGGAAGCAAACCCATCTGATGTGTATTTTGAATCAGACTCACACACAAATAAAGACAAATACAATTTTTTCTTAATGGGCACAAATTTGTGCTCAAAATGACATTTATAGAATTAAGTGCTTGATCTTAAGCATTTGTACTTTTTTTTTTTATTAAGAAAATAAATAAAATAAAACATATAATCAAAACTAAAATAAAACAATTAGATTTTTTTTCTTGAATCATGATTTAAAAAAAGATTTTTTTTTTATAAAGAATACAAAAGGCGTAAAAATCCTTTTTAATCACAGGAAGTCCAGTTCTATCAAAAATAGAAAAATAAGACAACAACAACAACAACAAAAAAAGAATATTAAATACTTCTCAAAACGTAGCTCCCAATAAAAATACAAAACCTACAAACAATGACTTGCATACATATGAACAGTAGGCACGGAGCACGCGTTCAGGTTGAATCATTATTTCAGCTGAGATTGTGAGATTGAGAACTGAAGTGTCGAGGGTCTGTCATGTGCCGTTGAGTCCAAGAGATTCATCACTACTGAACTGCTTCTCTTCGGAAGACATCTTCTTCTGAGCAATAAAAGAGCGGTACAAGTAATTTACTTACAGAACAATCTATCTTAATCAGTTTTATTAATATACAGGGTTTCTGCAGGTTTCGTGAAGATAAAGACCATTTAAGGAACACAATATAAAACAGTATGCTGTGTGCCATTTCCAATCCATGCAACCCATCCACCAATTTTAAATTTTTTTTGCACTACCACCTCCTCAACTGGAGCAGACAAGGGGATTATCTCCTCTGTTTCTTCTTCTCTCTCCTTCTCTTTCTTCTTCTCTGTGCATCATTTCGGTATGAGAGGGAACACAAGCAAACGAAAATTGATAGATGCAATAAAATAAAGCCACAAGCCAACCTATACATATAATCACTCACTCTTTTTCTTCTGATTTGTATCTACAGGAACAAATGCTTCTTCTTCTTTTGCTGCTGCTGCTGGTGGTGGTTGAAGAGCATCTGCATTTTCTCCCTCCTTGCTTTTCTTCTTCTCTTTGGCCTCCTTGGGCTCTGGCGTGGCCTCCTCCGGAGCTGGGACATCCAAAGATTCTTCCCTTTTGTGTTTTTTCTTTTTGGAAGTTTTTAGATCTTGACTAGAGGTCTCCTCATTTCCCAAACCATCACCATCTAGAGTCTTAGCTTGAGATTTACTACTTTTTAAGGGTGTTTCTGAAGGAACATCATTCTGGATCTCCACATCATCAGCAGCAGCCTTGTTTTTTCTTTTTATCGAAATGCTGTTTGTAGAGTCGGAGTGCAGGAGATCATCATCTGACATGACCGTTTTGAGCTTCTTACTGCTCGTTCCCACTTCACCAGGTTCTTCGGTGCTTTTAACCTTCTTGGCTTTAGCTTTTTTAGATGGAAGTGTTTCTGAATGGCTTTTATTAGCCTTAAGTTTGGCTTTTTTAGATGAAGAGTCAGGTTTAACGGATTCTAGAGAGACGTCAGCTTTCTCAGATGGCGTCTCTTGGTCAATCTCAGAAGTTCCTTCAGTTTTCTCAACTTTAACCTTCTTAGAAGGCGTCTCATCAGGAACAGGCTCTACAACTCTTTTAGACTTCTTGTTTTTCAGTTTCTTTGACTGTGTCTCTGATTGGTCAGGGGTAGCTTCCACTTTAAGGTTGGTTTCTAGCAGCTTGCTAGCAGCTTTCTTAACCGCTTTATTATTTAAGGTACTATAGTCAGTTTCAACATTACTACTATTTTTCTTATTCCCAGTCTTTTTGGATGGTGTCTTAACTTCATGATCAGAAACTGCTGCAGCATCTTTGTCTTTCGACTTTTTTGAAGGAGTCTCAGATGCATCGGTCGTTACAGAAATGTCAGGTTTGGCACTCGCCTTCTTTGCTGGTGTATTGGACTTTTGGATTTTGGAGTCGCCCTCCTTTTTAGCTCTTGCTGGCTTCTTTGCCGTCTTTCCCTTTGCTGAAGACTTTGCAGGTGAGGAGACAGGAGTTTCATCCAAGATTGAGAGAATGTCCATCTTTGCTCGATCGGCATCTGGTAACAACAGACAAACTTCAATAATCCTATTTCATGTTTATGTATAAATTTTATGTAAACACGTCACATCAAAATGAATTGGAAATACATATAAATACATACACTGCCGGTCAGTAAGATCTTTTTTTTTAATTAATACTTTTATTCAGCAAAGATGCATTGGTATTTATAATACTGGAAAAATAAATGCTGTTTTTTTTTTTTTTTTTTCAGATAATACATTTTCAGTTTGTTTTGCATTATGATGATGTGAATTCAGAGATAAATATGTGTGCTTAATTGTCATGAAAACGTCACAATGCAATAGCTAAAAATGGCTCCATTTTTATGCTTAGTACCTTAAAACATAAATATATTTATCTTGATTTTGAAGTTAAACATGGGTTTTGTGAGAGTTACCCATCTGCAGGACTATATGTAATACACTACAACCTTTCAATGTGTGCTGTTATCACTGATCTATAATATAGAACATATATAGATCAGTGGCTGTTATGCATTTTTACAGTTTTTCTTACCTGATAACTCAGAAAGTATTTTCCTCCACTTGTCCACATCTAAACTAGAGTCTGAATCGGAGTTGTTCCCTGGAGAGGCAACGACCAAAAGAGGCACTGAAACATCTTCAGACGTGGACTTTTTTCTTTTCCTTGGTTTTGTTTCTTTTTTCTTCTTTTTCTGTGGAGTGGAATTAGTGATACATTTATCAGATGACTTTTGTATGGTGTTTGGATAAAATATCTTGGTCAGTTTTAAATCAAATACCGTTGATTTTTTTGCCAATCCTGAAGTCTTCTTGTTGCTCACAGAATTTTTTGGACCAACTACTTTCCATACACAAAACAAACTAGTTATAAATAACTTATAGAAACTTTAACTGAGGGTTAAGTTCAGTTCTATCACAACTAGGGATGTGTGTGTACTACATATGTAATTTTTTTCTCTTTAAAAGAAAATTTCACCCAAAAATGAAAATTTGCTGCAAATGTACTCACCCTCAGGCCATACAAGGTGCAAATAAATTTGTTTCTTCATCAGATTTGGATAAATATAGCATTACATCACTTGCTCAGCAGTGGATGCTTTGCAGTGAATGGGTGCCGTCAGAATGAGAGTCCAAACAGCTGATAAAAACAACACAATAATCCACACCACTCCAGTCCATCAATTAACAGCTTGTTTCTTACAAACATGCAGCTTTTCACTTCACAAATTCATCAACACATTTTTAACTTCAAACCGTCACTTCTGGTCAAAATACCAGTCCATAATCCATAACAGTAAAAACGTCCAGCCCCTGTTTTCCTCTCATATCAAAATCCACCCACATATTTCTTTATAACTGAATTGGACTGCTTTCACTGTAAACAGTGCTTGATCTGTGCATATTTCTCTCCTGATTCAGACGAGATGGCTTTTTCACTGAATGGATAGAGGACTGGCATTTTAAACAGAAGCACTGGTTTGAAGTTAAAAATGTGTCAATGATGAATTTGTTTCTTACAAACACACAGATTTTCACTTCACAAGATGTTAATTGATGGACTGGAGTGCTTTGAATTACTTGTGGATTATTTTGGTTTTTATCAGCTGTTTGGACTCTCAACCCTAATTCACACATCAACCACACACTACACATTATACATCAAAGAACAAATCTGTTCCCATGAACAAACAAACTCATCTGCATCTTTGATGGCCTGACGGTGAATACATTTTTAGCAAACTTTAAGTAAGACTGTCAGATCCGTGGCATCTCCAGATGAATGTCAG
This sequence comes from Cyprinus carpio, assembly GCF_018340385.1. Lineage (NCBI taxonomy): Eukaryota > Metazoa > Chordata > Actinopteri > Cypriniformes > Cyprinidae > Cyprinus > Cyprinus carpio. Next base: position 10,758,201 of record NC_056585.1, read on the forward strand.
ACAAAAACACTGCTCAAACACACATTGCACAGTATAAACATAACAATAAAATGGACACCTCATTTACCAGCAGAGGGGGCTGTGACCTTAGACTCGGTTATAGCTGAAGAGCCTGTCTTGCTCTTTGCAGGACTCTGAACACCTGTGGATTCAAAGAGTTTCAGATGGTTTCTACTAATATTAGTGATTACTCCATTTAAGTTTTGAATTGTCAGTTTGATATCCATCAAAATGCTTAATGTACGGTACTCAGATGTGTCCTGTGAATCTTCTGATAAATAATACTTAGTAAAACCTCAGCTGATGTACATACCAGAAGGCACCGGAGGAATATCTCCATCATCCAAGCTGAATGCATTATGTTGTAAAAAAGAAGAAACATGATAAATTAGTTTGAAACCATTTCAATGTAGCCAAGATCATGAGACACACATGCACCAAGTTACCTTGCCCACTTCTTAAAGATCTCACTCAAGGATGCCTTCACTTCTTCAGTTTCAACCTGCAATTGACAGGCACATTTAATCCAAACATTACGTGCATTCAGACAATTCATATATTGTGATATAATGCAACTATCAGTAACCACAGGACAAAGTTCATTTGCACTGCATGCACGAGTTTAAAACGCTCTTTCTACCACTCAAGTCATGTTTAACGTACACATGCAGTAAGTGCCAACTACAGCGGTAGAAATACAGCTTTAACTATTAACTGATAAACACAAAATCATTTGCTGCATCGGATTAGTTTCGAATACTGTAATGAAAAAATATGAAATGCTTCATTTTGAATTCTCTTGATATGTTCAAAATGCATGCAATGATACATACTGGCTCTCAACACAAATGAATAAACATAACTGCACCTGGGGTGCGTGCTTTCTCAGCACGTTAGCTGCTTTCTCGTAGCCGTTGTCCTTTAAATGGTGATATATTAAATTGATCAGCTCGTCCTGCGAGGCGTCTGTAATATTTGAGGTCATGTTTATGATGTGGATGAATTAAAATTTTTTATTTATATATCTATGGCGCATTCCTTCACTCTGACCATGAACTCTCCACTGCTCGCGCTGCATCATGGGAAATGTAGTAATGTAGAAAGGCGTGATCCTTTTTCGTAGCACACTGTATGAGAGATTCTTATACTGGATTATAATAATAAAATATGTACAGGGTTTAATATATATATATATATATATAGTATATATATATATATATATATATATATATATATATATATATATATAATATATATATATATAATATATATATATATCTATAGTACTTTTTATTATTTTTTATTGTTTTTTTTTTTTAAATAGTAAAAATCAAGTCTTTCATTGCCATTATCCCATTTGGAATTGCGTTTTTCCACTTCTTATGGGTCCTGGTGCAATTTACATACGGCAATAGTTATTTATATTTGATTATTAATATAGTAAATATTAATATATATTAATATATATTTGATTATTAATATAGTATAATATCATATGATATATGAATATTTATTATAATAAAACATTATAAACTAATACTAACTAAATTGGACCAAAACCAGTGAAATTATATTAATTTATATATGAATATATAATATATGGAAATATAATAAAATATTATAAACTCATAAAAGCTCAATTGGCCAATCCATGCACTATGCACATGTGTGTGTATTTATTGTTTTTGCTTCATTAAAGTGTGTGTGTGTGTATATATATGTGTACGTATATAAATTTTATAAAATAAAAGTGCCTGCTATTCTTCAGAAAAATCCTCCAGCTCCTGCACATTCTTTAGTTTTCCATCATCTTCTGCATATTTGATCGCTTTCCAATAATGACTGTATGATTTTGAGATCCATCTTTACAAATTGAGGGACTCATACATAACAATTACCAAAGATGAAAACATTTCCTGATGCTCAAGAAGGCAACACGATGAATTAAGATGATCAGGGTAAGTTGTCCTTATTTTGTCTTCTGGGAAACATGTATGTATTTATGTAGCTTCTGAAGTGAAGCTCTAAATGAAAAAAAAATCTGATCTTTAATAAAAATAAGAAACATTTACATATCATCATCCTGTTAGACAGTTTACACCCCCGGCTCTTAATGCATCGTGTTGCCTTATCGTGTTGTAAAATAGCTTATTCAAGACAGTACAAAATGAAAAATAACATGCAATTTTCATGATCCCTCTTATTTTGTTAAAATTATGAACATTCTGCAAATTCTGCAAGGGGTATGTAAACTTATGAGCACAACTGTATATATATATATATTATATATATATTATATATATATATATATTTAATGATACACTAGCAATACTATGATAATATGATTGAAATAAATTATTTATGAACTGAAGAACTAAACGTATCATAATGCAGTGTGAGCCGTCATATTTATATTTAAATACTTCTTGACATTTTTATGGAGAGTAATGATACACTAGCAACTTTAACTGTATGCAATTTGATATTATTCAATACATTACAAGACCAAGAAGTATTACATGCTTTGATAGTTCTGAGAGACACAACAAACAAAAAAAATATTATTCTCTTTTTAAAACATTACACCAGAGCTTCACCACTTCATCATCATCCTCTTATTTCAAAATCATCAGAATAATCATCAAGTCACATCAGGGAAAACATCTCTCTGTAAGTATAAAACCACAAACGATGGGGCTCTGGCCAATCAAATCCAGATATGCAAACTTCCCAGTGTGGTGAAATGAGTGTGAGCAGGTGTGTTTGGATTAGGGTTTGAGCTGTGGAGTGTGTGAATGTGTTTATTTTAGGGCAATGCAGCCCACTCGTGTTTACATGTTTCTCTAAAGAGGATTCAGTGTGGGAAGGACAAACTCAGATAAACCCGAAACACAGCAGCAGTTTCAAACTTGTCATATGAAACTGATAATTACCCAACATTTGGCTCTGTTTGCATGATTATGAAGAGAAAGTCTTTCACTAGCTCTTCGGGGGGTGATGGTAAGCTTCAGGTCAGCTAGCAGGAGGATTGGGGTAACTAGCATTCACAGACACTCCATTCATGAGTGTCTGGGGGAAAAAAGAGTTTGTAAATGATTTTGTCAGGGGGGTCACTGGTTCCTCTGCACCTATCCACTTATCGTAGAGCTCTTAAACTACACAACTACACAATCATAAAATCATAAAATCTTTACATCCGTTCAACAGTCATGGTATATTCTGACCAATGACCAAAGTCAAAACTATAATACCTGTATACGTACATATATATAATTATATATATATATATATATAATATATATATATATATATATATAATATATATATATATATATAATTAAAATAAAAAGTTAAGATTTAATTTCACATTATTACAGGTGTATTCCTAGATATTTTAAATGCAGCCTCTGTAAAACAAGACATCACTCAAAAATTAATTAATACACACACAGCATATACATATATTTATTTACCTTTATTATAGATCCCCTTGATATTAATCGTTTCTCCTATATTTGTTGCATGTTTCAATGAGCTGCGTGTAGCGTAAAGCTCTGCTACGTGTGCACCTTTTTCTCAGGTTTCATCCAAAAACAAGATTCATTTTCTGACCACCCCTCACATCCCTCTCTCTGACAACCATCCTATCATAAAAAATGCCTAACACCCCCCCCACATCCCACCCTCTGCTAAAAACTGCTTAACAGCTGCCCCACTTTTCACTACTGGCCCCTCTAGAACTATAACAACTTGGCTGTTCACCTTCTGCATGGATTATAAAAGCAGAACCATAGGACTGTACTCAAACAATCATGTTTCAGAAACTGCTCATAGCAGGAAATAAAATTCATTTCCAAATTATATTTTAAAAAGTCCTGTCTGAACAGACTGTATGTAAATATGAGAACCTGAGATCGTTGGGAAGCTAGAAAATGAAAAGTGTGCCATTTTACGGGAAGTGGTATATTGATTCAATAGAGTTAGTGTTAGTATGAGGGGAAGGGTTTTTAATAACCCTCATCGCAACGCCAAATTCAACATCTCCTCATTCCTCTGCTGACTTCTCTTCTAAATTATTTCCTTTCATCTTCTCACTTTCTCTCAGGCCATAAAAAAAAGGATCAGATTTGGAGGTACAAAGGAGTATGTGTTTAAAACGAGGTGACAATAACAGCAGCTGAAGTACATTCACGTCTGTGATATAACCGTATAATCCCAATACATACTTTTTACACGCAGCCATTATAAAACGTGATTCACAACAACAATCTGTTAACCACTAAGAGGTTGTGAATGTATTGTATATCATCATTCTTCCACTAGTTGCTGACATAAATCAAGGCTATGGTCTCTGTGCAGTGATATACACTGGGAAGGACAAACTCAGATAAACCCGAAACACAGCAGCAGTTTCAAACTTGTCATATGAAACTGATAATTACCCAACATTTGGCTCTGTTTGCATGATTAATGAAGGAGAAAGTCTTCACTAGCTCTTCAGGGGGGGATGGTAAGCAGTTCAGGTCAGCTAGCAGGAGGATTGGGGTAACTAGCATTCACAGAACTCCATTCATGAGTGTCTGGGGGAAAAAAGAGTTTGTAAATGATTTTGTCAGGGGGTCAGGGTTTGGCTGGTTCCTTTGTAGTTATCGTCTGCTGGTAGATGCTGTAACTACACAATTATGCGTGCATAAAATGTTTCTCTCTTGACATGCGTTCAAGAGTCATGGTATATTCTGACCAAGAAGGTCTAGACTATAATACCTGTATATACTGTAATATATATATATATATATATATATATATATATATTATATATATATATATATATATATATATATATATATATATATTAAAATAGAAAAGTTAAATTGTAATTTCACACTATTACAGTTTTTACTGTATTTTAAATGCAGCCTTGGTAAACAGACATCACTCAAAATTAATTAATACACACACACACACCCACACACACACACACACATATACATATATTTATTTATTTATTATAGATCTCCTTGTGTTATATTAATCGTTTCTCCTATATTGTTGCATGTTTCACTGAGCTGCTTGTAGCGTAAAGCTCTGCTTGTGTGAATGTGTGCACCTTTTTCTCAGGTTTCATCCAAAAACAAGATTCAGTTTCTCAAGGATATAAAACGAACACACATTCCACAAAACTAGCCTTTCAAACTTCTGAACACACCATAAAATCACAACCCTCTGCTAAAAACTGCTTAACAGCCGCCCCACTTTTCACTACTGGCCCCTCTAGAACTATAACAACTTGGCTGTTCACCTTCTGCATGGATTATAAAAGCAGAACCAAAGGACTGTACTCAAACAATCATGTTTCAGAAACTGCTCATAGCAGGAAATAAAATTCATTTCCAAATTAGATTTTAAAAAGCCCTCTCTGAACAGACTGTATGTAAATATGAGAACCTGAGATCGTTGGGAAGCTAGAAAATGAAAAGTGTGCCATTTTACGGGAAGTGGTAGATGATTAAATAGAGTTAGTGTTAGTATGAGGGGAAGGGTTTTTAATAACACTCTCGCAACGCCAAATTCAACATCTCCTCAGTCTCTGCTGACTTCTCTTCTAATTATTTCCTTTCATCTTCTCACTTTCTCTCAGGCCATAAAAAAAAGGATCAGATTTGGAGGTACAAAGGAGTATGTGTTTAACGAGGTGACAATAACAGCAGCTGAAGTACATTCACTCTGTGATATAACCGTATAATCCCAATACATACTTTTACACGCAGCCATTATAAAACGTGATTCACAACAACAATCTGTTAACCACTAAGAGGTTGTGATGTATTGTATATCAGTCATTCTTCCACTAGTGCTGAGATAAATCAAGGCTATGGTCTCTGTGCAGTGATATACACATTTTAGGGCTGTATTTTAATGTGAATGGACTTTTTTGCCAAATCACCATCCATTTACTGGAATGACGTTAAATATACAGTCGAGGCCAAAAATATTGGCCCCCTTGGTAAATATGATCAAAAAAGGCTGTGAAAATTCATCTGCATTGTTAATCCTTTTGGTATTTTTTTTTTTTTTTTTAAATCACAAAAATGTATCCTTTCATTGGATAATAAGAATTTAAAACAGAGGGGAAATATTATGAAATGAATGTTTTTCTCAAATACTCATTGGTCACAATTATCGGCCCCCCTATAAATTCTTATGAGTAAAATATCTCTGAAGTATATTCCCATTCATATTCACAATTTTGAGCACTCCAGCATGATTATAAACATGAAATTATCGAGCCATGGCTTCCTGTTTCACAGAAATATAAAGAGGAGGGAAAACAAAGCCCAAATTCCCTTAATCATCCATCAAAATGAGAAAAACCAAAGAATATATTTCTGATGTGCAGCAAAAGATAATTGAGCTTCACAAATTGGTGAAGTGGCTTTAAGAAAAGAGCTAGAGCAGTGAAAATTCCCATTTCCACCATCAGGGCAATAATTAAGAATTTCCAATCAACAGAAAATGTTACAAAACTGCCTGGAAGAGGACGTGATATTGTCCTAATGCACGGTGAGGAGGAGAGTTTAAGTGGCTAAAGACTCTCCAAGGATCACAGCTGGAGAATTGCAGAAAATAGTTGATTCTCTGGTTCAGAAAACCTTTGTCAAACAGAACATCAACACATGTTGTTTGGGAGGGTTACAAGAAAAATTCTCCTAGCTCATTCAAAAACAAACTAAAGCATATTCAATTATCAGACATGACTGGAACTTTAAATGGGACTGGCTTCTATGATCAGATGAAACTAAAAAAGTAGCTGTTTAGCAGCAAACACTCAAGATGGGTTTGGTGAACACACAGATAAAAAGTTCCCCATGTGTACAATGAGATATACTGCTGTATTTTTGATGTCGTGGGCCTATATTTCTGCTGGAGGTCCTGGACGTCTTGTTTAGATACATGGCATTATGGATTCTATCAAATACCAACAGATAAAAAATCAATAAGTGACTGACTCTTATAATCGGCCATGTTTGGATCTTCCAACCGTACAATAACCCAAACACAAACCTCAAAAACAACACAGAAATGGGTCACTGAGCTCAAAATCAAGCCTCTGCTATAGCCATTCCAGTCCTCTGACTTGAACCCTACGGAAAATAAGAGGAGTGACCTGAAGAGGAGAAGCACCAACATGGAGCTGGGAATCTAAAGGGTCTGGAGTGATTCTGGATGAAGGAATGGTCTCTGATCTCTTGTCAGGTGTTCTCTAACCTCATCAGGCATTATAGGATAAAAACTTTAGATCTGTTAAACTGGCAAATGGAGGTTTCAAAAAGTATTGAATAAAAGGGTGCCATTAATTGTGGCCAATGTGTATTAGAGAAAAAACATTTATTTCATAATGATATTTCCGCCATTTTAAATTCTTATTATCCAATGAAAGAATACAATTGTGTGAATTTTTAAAATAAAAGACCAAAAGGATTAACAAAGCAGATGAATTTTCACAGGTTTTTTTGATCATATTTACCAAGTGGGCCAATATTTTTGGCCTCGACTGTAGTTTCCATAGTATGTGTAAAGACATTTTTCAGTGTTAAGACGACAATTTTGCATGTGTCTCTCAACGCACGCTCATTCTGGCCATGTTCATGTAATAAAACCTCTAGATTTACCCCGATATTAAATCTTTCTATAGTTTATTGTGCCAGTGCTCTACTAATATCTACTGTGCTAGAGTAAATTATGTAAATTCATATTTTTCTACCTGCGAAAGAACGCAGAACTAAATAGGACATGACAAATTTAGACTGACATCACACACAACCTACTGCTGCATTATTTCTCATGAAATATACTGCCTCATGTTTTCATCCGTGCATACCAGTGTACCATTACAACATCATCAATGAATAAACATGACGTCTGATGTTTGTACCATATGTAAATATAGTCTCAAATAGCAATGAAGTAACTAACAAAGACAAACAGTGCGTGTTGATATAGTCAAGCGTTCCATTTAAAGTGGACGTAACACACACAGTTTCGTCAAATCTCATTGGTTTGACAAGAATTTGATTTAGCGACCAAAAAGCATCACATTTTTGTTTATCTTTATAACAAATAAACAGTCAGAACATGAGATATATCCAAAAGACAATTCCACTAGCTGCAATAAAAGAACTTGTCTAATAGACAACATCTTTTCTTTTAAAGAAGTAACGTAAACAAAATCGACACCTAGCGGTTTGGCTGTTTACTCGCAGAGAAAATTTATTTAAAAAACACTCACAATAAGCCACAATGTGCCTGTAAAGAATAACCAAATAAGATTGAAAAACATGTTTGTGATAATTTATTTAGATTTATTATGTCTTTATTTATCCCAAAAGTCAATGTGAGCAGGTGACTGTGACCAAAGGAATTTGGAAGAGGGTCCCACAAAAAGGCCAGATTTTTAAAATAACTCACTTTTTAAATATCATAGTATTTAGTAGATTTATGAGCAGTTGTTCTATTAATGGACAGATCTAAAAGCACTTGTGTACATTTGTTCTGCAAAGTCAACATTAAAGATATTAGCAGCTTGGCAGCAACTCAGAATGTGGAGGTTTGAGCTAAAACTGACATCAGAGAAATTTATGGTGGATTTGCCGTTATTGTTTTTGGGGGAAAGTAATGTATACTCACTCATGTAAGATATTTTCAAGAGAGAAAAGAAACTTTGATCACTCGTATAATGTATATTTCTTGACCCTGCACTGTAATTGTTTTTGTTTGTTTGTTTTTGTTAAACTTTTAACTTTTGATCAGTTGTATTCAATTTCATTTTAATTTTATAAATTCAAATATAAAACTCTGCAGTGAATGGGTGCTGACAGAATGAGAGTCCACACAGTTAATAAAAACATCACAATAATCCACAAGTTATTCACACAACTCCTTCAGTTAACATCTTATAGTGAAAAGTGAAAAGCTGCGTGTTTGTAAGACACATATCAATTATTAAGACATTTTTAAATTAAAACCTTTGTTTTTAAGTCCATAATAATAACTCTTTCTCCATGCATTGGTGAGCAAGTGATGTAATGCTAAATTTCTCCAAAACTGTTCCCAAGGAACAAACTCTTCTACATTTTGGATGGACTGAGGATGGATAAATTTTCAGCAAATTGTCATTTTTGGGTGAATTATTCCTTTAATTATGACTCATTAATGACCAGTCCTGCTGATTCAAGTGCAGATTCTTATAAACACTTTAGTTTAATCTTTTTAAAAGCAAATTCCTTGTGCTTTACATCAAAATTTAGACTTTTCAATATCCACAATAAAACATCAACACATATTTAATCATTAACATTTTCTCAATATCCTATTGTTTGACTTTTTTATTGAGAACAAAATAGTTGCTGGAGCATTCTGGAATTCATACAACAGCTTTTTAGCATTTATTTTACAAAGAACGTTGACTTCATTGCACAATATGTTGACACCAGTGCAAAACGGACACAGATGTGAGCAGAAACGTATGTTTCTCTTTCAGATCTTATCAGAGTGTGTGTGGCTTCAGGTGATGTGCACACAGTGAATACAGAGAGAGCCAGCTCATATATAATAACAACACTCAAAGTCCCAATAAAAGAGCTCTTGTGTGCACAAATGCTGTCTCTGTTCACGCACGGGTTGTACCCCTGGTCCCCCTAAATTCTCCTACGGCATGTTTTAATAGCAGGAATCCTTTGGGGCTTCAGCTTGTGTTTGGAGATTAATAAAAAAATAAAAAATATGGGCCAAATGAATAACAGCAAATCTAAAGACTGTCTTCCTTTTATTGAGCTAATAAACAGGTTGTAAAAATGATTGTACTTCCTATACAACTGTAGCCAGGTCATAATATGTCCATCATGATGATAAAACAATAATCTAAATCAAGAGTCATGTGCAAATTGCTCCAAACCACATGAAAGACACTGGCGTAATGCATTTGTTTCATAGGCTATTCGTTTAGAGTAAACAATGGCAAGACATCACACACTGAGAGAGAAGACATCTCTTGATTCTTGAATATGTCTCTTTGTTGCACTTAAGGGCTGTCCGTGTGTCAAAACCTAGTGAGCGGCTTACTTAGGGATGTCACAAAACACAAATAAAAAGATTTGGAGAAGAAATGTCATGTACAACATTTTTGGGCATTAGAGACTAACAATAATAATAATAATAAATGTAATGAAATGCTGAAAAAATGCTATTGTTTAACGTTGAATTCCCTTACTTTATGGTGTAATAAGAAAAGCCTGTAAAAATACATATTGGTTTTTCACAGGTGTTTTATTTTGAATTACGGATTGTGTTTTAGGGTTGAAGGAAATGTCCTTAAACGTGACAGAATTTGTACTGGTAATTTTCTGCAGGGATATTATCTGTTTTTATACTGACTTTTTTCTTACAGTGTAATTTCACAGTAAAATGCTGTCACAAATGCAGTTTTTAGATGTGAAAAATAACACTTTATCTTATAATTTATCTTATATATATATATATATATATATATATATATATATATATATATATATATATATATATATATATATAAAGACATTCCCAGAATCCTCTGCATGACAGCTCACATTTGATGGTACTGTCTTAAGTATTTACCTCACTAGGTCTCAAAACATTTTTGGCCACTGTAGGCGCGTGCGGCATTTTTGGGCGCTCAGGCAGTTCACTAGTTTTGAGACACAGCCAGAGCCCTCACCGCGCGCGCATACACCCTCCGCACATAAACTTTACCCTCGTCTCTGCAGTTCAGAAGATCATTCATGAATTTCCCCTCACTCACAGTGTTGCCATGACAGCACCGTCTCTAACTGCGCTCTCCGTGATGAGTTTGCTCAGTCTGGGCTATTTGTCCCAGGACTGGACGAGTCCGAACCAGGTCGAGCAGACGAGCCATCCCCGTCCGCACATTATCTTCATCATGACAGATGATCAGGGCTTTAACGACATCGGCTACCACAACAGAGACATCCACACCCCGACACTGGACAAGCTGGCAGCGGAGGGAGTGAAGCTGGAGAACTACTACATCCAGCCCATCCTCCGTCCCGCACTCAGTCAATCAATCACAGGCAACTAACTCACTCACACACACTCACCAACCACAACCATCCACCATCACCATGAACGTTTAAGCTTAGCTAATTGGTATTTTTGTCACATAAATATGGTAATGAGTGGTAAATAATATCAAAGCACCGTATTGCCATCACTGTACAACTGTAGGCTACACCACAGTACCGTTTTTTAAAGGGAGAGATTGTTATAATAAAGCGATGTCAGAATCATATAAGGCAGTGGTTCCAGGGAGAGGGGCCCCACTTGGGGGCATCAAGACTACTTCAAATGATGTGATTTGTAGACCTGGAAAAGTCATGTAAATTCATATAATCTTATTAACATGTGGGCATGAATACACTTTTTTTTAAATACCAAGTTATGCCAAGCTCTAAAATATTTGATCAGAAACTGTGAAAAATGTTTTCTTATCGAGTAAATCAGGAACAACTGGAAAAGTCATGGGGCTTTTGAATGTTGTTGTGAACAATAGGGTAATTTTCATCAACAGTATTATATTTGGTCAGTCATACAGTATATACTAATAAAAATGATTCAGACCAATTTGTGTATTAGTTTGAGTGATTCTTGAACACATCTGACTTGAATGATTAATTCTAACATCACTCTTATTTGTGAGCAAGTTCTGCTCTACAAAAGAGCAATATTTTTAGCCACATATTTTATGGTAGAACATAACTTGAAGAACATATTTAATTAAGTTTATATGTACACCAAATCAAATTTATATGTACAGCACTTTTCACAATACAATTGTTTTGATTTACAGAAAATTGTGGTATAAAACTAATGTTCAGGTTAGGAAGGTCAAGACAGGGCAAAGTTTATTTAATAGCACATTTCATACAATTCAAAGTGCTGGACATAAAAATAATTTCCCTGATATTTTCAAGTCGTGCACAGAGTAAATAAACCAGTTATGTGGAGTCCTGATGTCTATGGCATACAGTGTGTGAAGTAAATCAATCAGTCCATGTCTCTGCTCGTGACCAGATGTGTTTGTGAGTTCTGATCACTGATCTATTATAGAGCAGTGGTTCTGATGCATTTATTATCCTTTCCCTTTCCGCTCTAGGTATCAGATCCATACGGGTCTCCAGCACTCGATAATCCGCTCTCGGCAGCCCAGCTGTTTGCCCTTTGACCTCCGGACGTTGCCCCAGCGGCTGCAGGAGGCGGGATACGCCACGCACATGGTGGGCAAATGGCACCTGGGCTTCTACAAGCGCGATTGCCTGCCGACTCGCCGCGGGTTCCACACATACTTCGGCTCCTTGACAGGCAGCGTGGATTATTACACCTACGAGTCGTGCGATGGGCCGGGAATTTGCGGGTACGACCTCCACGAGGGTGAGCGTGTGGCATGGGGTCAGGGAGGGCGTTATTCCACACATTTGTACGCGCAAAGAGTACGAAAAATCCTTGCTGCTCACGATCCTTCATCCCAGCCACTTTTCATTTTCCTCTCTTTCCAACGTGCACATGCCATTGCAGTCACCAAGGGAATACATCTATCCGTATCGACAAATGGGAAATGTGTTTCGCCGGAAATACGCTGGGATGGTTTCGGCCGTCGATGAGGCGATAAGGAACGTGACGTACGCGCTCCGAAAGTATGGCTACTATAAGAACAGTGTCATAATCTTTTCTACCGATAACGGCGGACAGCCGCTCTTTGGTGGGAGCAATTGGCCTCTACGGGGAAGAAAGGGAACGTATTGGGAAGGAGGCGTCCGTGGCATTGGATTCGTCCATAGTCCGTTGTTGAGACGTAGGAAGAGAGTTAACAAAGCTTTGGTTCACATCACCGACTGGTACCCAACGCTAGTGGGACTCGCAGGAGGGAACGTTTCCCGGATGGACGGGCTTGACGGATATGACATGTGGGAAACCATTAGTAATGGGAAAGAGTCTCCACGATTGGAGATCCTTCATAATATCGATCCGCTCTACAACGCGGCCCGCCACGGATCTTTTAAAAACGGATATGGGATCTGGAATACGGCCATACAAGCAGCGGTTCGAGTCGGAGACTGGAAGCTCTTGACCGGAAATCCTGGATATGGAGACTGGATTCCGCCTCAGATGCTGGGAAACTTTCCAGAATCTTGGTGGAATTTGGAACGCCACACGGAAGCGAAGAAATCCCTGTGGCTCTTCAATGTTGCAGACGATCCGTATGAGCGTTACGATCTTTCAGAGCGCCGGCCAGACGTGGTTAAGCAGCTGCTGGCCCGGTTAGCGTTCTACAACCGGACCTCCGTTCCGGTGCGCTACCCTTTGGAGGATCCTAGAGCCGATCCAAGACGCAACGGAGGGGCTTGGGGTCCTTGGGAAGGAGATGAAGAAAACTGGGAGGCGTTTTATCTTAGAAAGAGAAAAGTCAAGAAGCAAAAGCGCAAGTTCTGCAAAATGAAGTCATTTTTTAGAAGACTTAACATTAGAATGATGTCAAACAGGATTTGAACAAACACGTCCTGAATGAACTGACAATTACAAATGCTGCTGACAGTAACACTTCGATTATGAATTTGCCTGGTATGGAGACACTAATTTGAATTTGAGTCCCATGATCACATTCACTGAAGCATGTGTTTCTGCTTACTTTTTTTTTGACCATCCACATCATTTCTTAGAGCAGATTTTGACCCCTGCGGTTTTCTGATAATGTGCCCTTTAACCCCTGTGCAGTGAATGTTGAAGGAATCAGTGAATGGATTTTGTATCCTCTCTGATCTGGTGTACAGTGTTTGCACCTCATATTTACAGTACTGTATATATAATACCTGCTAGGAGACTAAAATGAATCTGTTAAGTTGTTTAGAGCATGTATGTGACTGTTTATGTTTGTTTGCTACCTGATTCTACCTATTCTGTTTACAAAAACTGACAGTTTTTGCATAAATAAAATAAACGTTTTCAAAAGACTCAAATTCCCTTGTACTGAGACTATTGTGATTTCCAGTGAACTGATTGGCCTCTAGTGGACACCTGAGGTTTCTTTATTTAGACTGCAAGAGGACAAATAAAAGTGTCTGTACATTTGCTAGGCTTGCTAAGCTATAACTGATTTCTTTCTTTATTTATTTTTTAACATATGCAAAGCATATCACCTGTTTGCCTATAAAAAACACTGGTTAGGGGCCTTCTGGGACTGCACTATAACTGCACACAGAGACAGTATAAAGGGCTGCTTGTTAAGTGTGTGTCTTACAGAGAAACGAGCCTCTCAGAGGAGGGCGCCAGACTCTCAACTAAGAGACTTCTGATTCTTAACAGCTTAGTTTTATTGAGATGTCTACTGTACTGGTTTGACTTCTGACCATATAGAAATTCTTTAAAAATTAAGAATTTTGTTGTTGTTTAAGTAGAGTTTATTCAAGCTGTAAAACTATTAATGTAAATCTTTTGCAGCATAGGGTGAAGTCATTATGCACATTAACAATTTGCCAAAACTAGCTACTGTATATAAGTGGCACTCTGTGGTGCAGCAGGATTTTAAACAGCCTTTATTATTATAATATTTTCCCCCATATCTATATTTTTCACAATATTCATTTACCATTACCATGTTTCGTAGACCTTGAGAATGAATGTTTAATCTACGCCATGAAATTTTTGTGTTAGAGTTTATGGTTCTGTAATTGTCAGATGATTATAGATTTTGGAGCTCAACCATGCAACTACAGTCTGTCGGCACACTCTCAACAGATAAATAATTGAATTCTTAAAATATCTATACATTTTTAACTTTCAAATTGTATCTGGTTTCTTACCAATTATGTCTTTTCTCTATTTTGGTTTTTATTTTTAACAGAACACCTCTAAAAAACAATTTACACCTCCGTTCAGCTGAGGATATTTCCCTCCTCTTCTCTACTAAGTAACACAGACATATTGGATTTATGTTTTAAACTGTTAGTTTTCATTTATTACTTGGGTTTAAGCACAAACACCCCCCCCCCCAACACACACACAAAATAAAGCTAAAAATAATAATTTATCATAATTTATCATAATATAATATTGTTTGTTAATGCTATTTATGGAATCTTTTATAGTATATCTGGGGCTCCTTGGTTGGCTAATTTTCCAATACTTTCAAAACAGGTTTGTGCTCATCCCGTCGTTCACCATTAGCCTAAATGTCGCAATTTTATCACTTTGATGATCAGTCATATCCATAGACTGTATAAAAACAGGGTCATATCGCATTGCATTCACACGTGTCATATATATATATATATATATATATATATATATATATATATATATATGTAGATATTTTTGTTTTTGACTCAGCTGCTATAATTTATTTGATCTATGCAACTCAGTAAGTTTACGTAGGCTACTATTAAAATATAAGCTAGCATAAAATGCAAGTTCTATCCAAGACTTGAAATGAAAACTATGAAATATTTAACATATTAAATAATCAAAACAGCTCAATTATTAAACATTTTAGGTGTATTTATCGATCTCTTTTATGATATTGATATGATATCACAACTGCGCGCGCTGCCGCTTATGAAAGTCTGTACAAAGGTGAAACGAGTCCGCAGACATACGCTCTTGGGGAATTAACACGGGTTACTTTGAGTCAGACGAACCACCAATCACAGGCCTCCTAACAGTCCTTCCCATTTCGTAGGGCGCCTCTGATTGGTGGAGATTTTGGCGAGTAAACACAACGGAAAAAGTGCTAGTAAGTAAACGCTCGCCGTCAGAAGAGTGCGTTGTCATTCAGGTCAGTAGTAAAGCCAGTTTAAAGGTCATTCGCAGTTCTTTATGTATTTTATTCTTCACTGAGTTATGAAATGCATTGTATAGTAGCGTAATAGCGACTGTTTTATTATTTTGCCACACTGAGACACGTCATTGATGCGAATGATTGACAGCAGAAGAGCATGTGTGTATGAAACGGAAATATGACACTATGATCTCCTCTTTGTTCTTGTTTATGACTACATACTGAGATTGAGGTTCTTAATTTAACTTGCTGACCTCTAAATGCGTTCATCATGTGGCTTAGCGAAACTACTGTTATAGAAGTCAATTGTCCTCTTAGAAATTGAGCTTTAATCTGTCTTAAAGTATTGTGGATGTTACTGAATGCTGTCTTGCATGAGATCCATCGTGTCCCTTTTGACCTTGTTGTCTGGCAACAGCCATGTTTCTGTTTGTTGTTTTCATTCCCAGCATCCCTGCTACCAGGGGAAATCACCTGTGTGCATAAATTGAAGGTTTAGTATTAAACAATAGGTTTTCATGGGGGGAAAACAATGCATGCAGTTTCATGCAATTTCAGATTTGCCACTATTGTGAAACCGTAGTGTACAGTATCATCTCTTGCCTTCACTGCGGTTGTGTAGATGGTTGGTTGAAGACATTGTGATTCATGTGTGCTTTGGTATTGTTGCAGAGCTTGTTTGGTTTGGTCATTGTGTTGCTAATGAACAGGTACTGTGGAAACTAAGGGTAAGCAGGACAAAAGGTCATGGGCGTCTGCCATCTGAGCATGTGAATGGGTGCCTGTAGCTCACACCTGTTCATCTTTATTAATAATGCATGCTGTTGACTGTTGTATTCATTCATGCATTTCACATGAAGGTCGCAGAGCTTTCAAGAATTGATAAGCGAGGTGGCAGTGTATATTTTGTCAACACTCAAAAGTAGAGTAAAACTCAACCTTTGTCCCGGTCAGAGACATGTGAAAGATATCACAAGGTCAGACTGATACTGCATGTCTCATTTAATCTGGTTTATTACATTTATTATGGTCTCAAGCTGTAAATAAGATCTGGAGACCCATGATGCAGCGTGATTGTCTAATGTTTTGATTATGCAATAGCTGCAGCACTCCTAAGTGATGTTTTAGATACTTGAACTTCCTACTTCTCAGTTTGACTGCTTTTTAGTTGTGTGTTCTTTATCGTGGATAGAACGAAACGTGCTGATTGATTGGTCAATATTTATTGATGGTCATTGCCGAGGTAAGTACAGCACTTCCTGGCTCATTTCTGTTTGTTCAGTCTCTTTGGAACTTGTCATTGAGTGTTTGTCAGGTCGTGTGATGCAATCTTGTCTGTCGTGTGGGTTTTGAAACTATGTAAACATTCATTATCATTGACTGAACGAAACAAGATCTAGAGTGAATGTCAAGAACTTGTCCGAGTCATATTTCACCATAAAGCCTAAGAAATTGTGCTTTGCATTAAAATATGAGTGTATTTTAATACTCTTTTTTTTTTTTTTTTGCACTGTACTCTTATTTTCATGACAATTAAGCACATTATTTAATCTTTAAAGTCTTTAAATATATTATTGTTCAAAAGTATGGGGTCAATATATGTTTGTTTTTTAAAGAAATTAATACTTTTATTTAGAAAAGATGCATTAAATTGTTCAAAGTGCATTTTAGACATTTATAATGTTACAAAAAAAAAGATTTCAAATAAATGCTGTTCTTTTGAATTTTCTATTCATCAAAGAATCCTAAAATAAAATTATTAAGCAGCACAATTGTTTTCAACATTGATATTAATCAGAAATGTTTTTTGAGCAGCAAATCAGTATATTAGAATGATTTCTGAAAGATCATGTGACACTGAAGACTGGAGTAATGATGCTGAAAATTCAGCTTTACATCACAGAAATAAATTACATTTTACAATATATTCACATAGAAAACAGTTGTTTTAAATTGTAACAATATTTTACAATATTACTGTATTATATTATTTTTGATCAAATTAATGCAGCCTTGATGTTTTCTTTCAAAAATTCTAAAAAACCTTACCAACCCCAAACCTTTGAACAGAAGAGTATGTAATGGTAGCATTTATGCTGATAAAATGTATGTAATGTAAAATTTATATCTAATTTATAAAGAATCACCAATAAAAAACAATGGGACCCAAAAGAGGTTAAAATTACGGTAGTGACAATTTTGTTGGAAATGGCATGTAAATACAAATATTTTTTTTTTTTTTTTTGAAGTGACTAAATTCACATTGCACTAAAGTTTTCTCTTCAAATCAGTGGAAAGCTGTCTTGTTTTCGAGACTCATGCGGATGTCATATGTCCGCTGGTCTCTCGTCATAAATCGCATGCCTTTAATATATCTGGATCTGTTCCACTTATCCTCATGCCACTGTTTTCCATTTGTTGTGCTGCTGTTTTTAGATAGCGGCCCTGATTTGGGAGGGGGTTGTGTCTTTGCCCATCGGGTGACCGGCCTGAGGGTCTGTCATTGGTCTCACACCACCCCCCCCGTCACACAGGGAGAGTTTAAAGGACATGGCCGTGGTCACGTCACCTTTACCCTGGAAAGTTTGTACACCAGTGGAATGAGACGAAGTGTTTGTTTATCAGCTCCTCTTGACGGGTCGACACCAAACCCAGTGAGATAACGAGGATATCCTTGATAAATAAATAAACAGAAGTGTGTTTGTTTAAATTTGGGGTAGAAGATTTGTAATGTACTTTTCTGCTCACCAAGGCTACATTTATTTGATTAAAAATACAGTAAAAACAGTAATAATTTTGTAAAATTATTACAATTTAAAATAACTGCTTTCTATTCTAATATATTTTATAATGTAATTTATTTCTGTGATCAAAGCTGAATTTTCATCATCATTACTCCAGTCTTCAGTGTCACATGATCCTTCAGAAATCATTCTAATATGCAGATTTGCTGCTCAAGAAACATTTACAGTGTTGAAAACAGTCGTGCTGCTTCATATTTTTGGGAAAACCATAATACATTTTAAAATAAAAAGAACAGCATTTATTTGAAATAGAAATCTTTTGTAATATTTTAAATGTCTTTAATATCACTTTTGATCAACACAATGGATCCTTGTTGAATAAAAGTATGAATTTATTAAAAAATATAAAATAAAGTTCTGACTCCGAACAGTATTTCGAAGCATTTGCATTGAGAACATCAGCGTGATGTAATCAGCATATAGTTCTTGTTGAGTATTGACACAGGAACAATCATATCTAGTCAGTTGTGTTTTATTTTAGGACTTTAACTATTGGTTGGTTGCTTGTTTGACAGCTGCTGTGTCAGCCAATCACAGAGCAGGAAGGGGTCGACAGGGATCTGACCTGTGGTTGCACATAAACTCAACCCATAGTTGTTCAGACTGAACTGTGTTTACCTTCACCTGGTCATATCACCTTCCTGTGTTGGTGATTCTGTGAGTGCGGGAGCACGTTTGGACATACCTCATTCTTCTAGTCTCAGGTGAAGTGTGTGTGTGTTTCGTGTTGAGTTCTTGCCAAGGGATTGAGATTGTTTTCAACCAAGACGTGTACTAGCAAAGTCGAAGAAACTATTTTATAGTGCAGTTGCTTTTGGAAGAATGCAGAGAGTTTAGTATTTGCTGTTTAATTCTGAATTAATAAGGATATCGATTGGTTTGTAGTATTTTAGCTGCAAGTCTTTACAGGATTTAACTCTTTGTGGTTTGTATTTAGTCATGCATGAGTTTACAAGGGTTTCATGCTATGTCTGCTTTTATTCACTAAGTGAAAGCAGTTTCTCAGAATGATCTGCCCCGGGGCAGTAAGAATAGAAGTGGGTGAGAGGTTAAAGGGGTAACGCGTCCTTGCAAGGTTTAACATGAATCACATAGCTGACGGTGACTCACGGCTCTAATGCTAGCTTGTTGCAAATGAAACTTGTAGTTCATATAGTACATTTGAGTATGATTATAAGGTTTAGTTGCACCTTTTGAATAAATTTAAATCCTAAGTGTCTGTGATAAACTGATCAAATAAAAATCTTATTTTATTTTATTTTTTAAACTAAAAACGATGATCAGTGGACTGTAGGACTTTGAAACAATTTTCACTCAGAATTAGCTAAATTTCATATAGTTAATTACAAATGGCAAGTATGTGGAATTGAAAATCGAAGCAGTGTTTTCTTGTAAGAAATAATCTAGTATTCTGTTTTATTTACAACAGTTAAAAATCATTGTTTTGAAGAAAAAATTGTTTTGAAAATTGTTTTGAAAAACAGTTTTCATTTAAATTGCTAGTACATTTCAGGAATAATTACAATTGAACAGCAAGTAACACACTAAATTAAATGTGAAATTTTGAAGTAGACAGTCTGAAAGTATTTTCTTGTAAAAAGTATTCTAGTAATATTTGTCATATTTACAACAAAAAAAAAAATACAAAAAAAAATAATAATATTTTTTTATAGTAAATTGCGGGAAATCACTCAAAAACCCTAGGTCTTGGTCCCATTTAATCAAAATCAATTGAAAAAAAAATGCATGAAGAAAATTATTTTTTTTAACATGTTTATCGTTAATGTTTTTTTTTTTTGTTATTGTCTTTATTATGACAATTCTGTTATGTGAAAGTAAAATGTGAATTATAAAATACGTTTAGATTTCATGAAAATAATGTCACAAAATATCTAGTGAACAAACACTAGTTAAAGCTTTTGGTGCTGGTTTTTCCAGAAACCTGTTTTTTAGAACACGAGTTAAATGACATGTTAGCGGAGTGTTGGTTGCTAGTATAAAAGTTTGTTCTCAGGTAAAAGTAAAGCATGATGTAAGCTGAATTACAAGTGTAGTAGATGAAGATAACCTTCCAGAACATCTGACAGTTTAATCAGTCAAACTATGACTCTTCATCACTCACCGTTTCCCTTCAAAGTTAATGTGTCACAGTTCACTTTGATTACCAGTTGATTGATAAGATTTAATCATAGTGTTTTCCACAACATTATAAAACACTTGACAGGATTTTACAGCACAATAATGTGTCGATAAAAACAGATTTTATAGGACAATAAGCAAGTTGTCTGCCAGACAAAAACATTGTTCTTTTCACATTGTCTTGTTCACATTCACATTGTGATTGAGCGTATATTTCATATTTCTTTTAATTATTATCCCAAAATAAAAAGAAAAAATATTTCCCATAAAGTAAATTAAGCTTTTATTAGGACCACAAACATGTTTTGGTCCAACAAACACAGCTCTGCTTATATATTTTTTTGTTTTTTGAAGTTCATTGGCATTCCATTATACATTAATATGGTAATATCAAAGTATCTTTCCCCCTGCACTAGGGTGTAAACACAGTAGGGTCTAATCTATCCCCTGTTGTCCTCCACAGATTGAGTTTGCTGTAGTCATGCAGGCACACGAGCTCTTGAAGCAGCTGCGAATCCCTGAGCTGTCCGAGGTGAGGGACTATTTCCGCAGCCTCTCCACAAACACCCTCCTCGGCATGGGCGCGTTCACCGCCGTCACGGCGTACTGGTTCGCCACCAGACCCAAAGCCCTCAAACCGCCCTGTGACCTGTGCATGCAGTCAGTAGAGCTGCCGGTAAGACTATACTACACTAAGATGAACTCAAAGTCTGTCTGGTTGCAGTCGGAGATATGATATAAAACTCTGCATTTGGTTTTTGTCGATCAGGGGGGAGAATTTGCTCGTCGAGGAGCGGTTTTAAACGGAGGCCCACTCTTGAGCCATTTCTACGAGGACGCCAAGACCATGTACGAGTGCTTTCACAGGGGTCTGAGGGAGTCAAGTATGTACTTTTTGCTTTTATTTCAACCTTGAAGCAATAAATAAATAATAAAGTTGATATACTTGTGTATCTAACTTAATATAAAGATTTGTGTGATAATATAGTTATATTTTGCAATGAAATGCTATATCAACCTGTGGTGGTCAGTGATAAAGGGGTCATGTGATGCTACATGCACTTTTACAAGCTGTTTGAACAGAAATGTGTGTTGGGAGTAAGTTAACATAACTACCCTAAAATTATAAAAACCCACCCAGTGTTTTTTTTTTTTTTATCTGCTCAAATCTTTACCCCTTTCTCAAATCGAGCCAATCTCATACCCCTCTCTTTGATATCACACACACACACCCCTCCCACACTATATTTATATACACAATAGCTTCAGCACAAAAAACAATACCGTCTTACCACATAACACCCCCCCCGACCATCTAAATAAACAGTGTATTCCCGGAGCAGATGTAGACAAGTTCTACATGTTCTGTTATTGGATGTAATAATGAACAGAGCAGTCGTCATTTACTCCCGACATCTGAGCCGCTAAAGACACAGTGTATTACGTTCGTTTTTGAAGGGAATGCGCCCCGATCTACTTAAATGCGTCTATGTCCACGCGAATCATTCGTGATCCAGCTTCACCTCCAGAAGAAGTGAGTGTAAGGCATTTTTAATGAATCTTTGCAAATCGCCTTTCCTAATTATGTGCTAATTAGCAAGTGTCACGATGAATGCACGGCTAAAGCAAACAGTCCCGCAAAGAGCAGCTCGGAGGAGAGGGACGGGGTCAGTAGAGCTCGTTAACATTTAAAGGAAAATGCTAGAAAATGGCGCGCTCTGAAAAAAGTTATTTTTGACAGGGTAAAAAAGGTGTTTTTTACACTACCAATGAGAAATTTTAACCAAACTATGTTACAGACTTTTCATTAAGACCCTAAAGAATCATATCATCTTGTGGAAAGTGGGCATCCTATGACCCCTTTAATATATCTCATGTTGTTGAATATATATATATAAAAATCAAATTGGCCTATATGTGATATCTTTATATTTCCTTTCAGAAAACGGTCCGTGTCTGGGATCCAGAAAACCAAAGCAGCCGTATGAATGGCTTTCATACTCAGAGGTAGGATGATATTTCTGCTTCCATAACTATTTTAATCCATGCTTTTTGTAATTGATACATGCTTTTGTAATTATGTAAGTCTTCTGATAATTTCACTAACCTTACCACTTATGGAATGCCAACCCTGACAAAATTATAAATAAATGAATATACAAAGAAATGTAAAAATAAATAAATAAATACATAAATAAATATGCAAAGAAAATTAAAAAAAAAAAAAATTAAATAAATTATTATTTATACTTTTATTTCCTTATTCATGTATATTTTTATTTTTCTACACAACTAAGATATTTTTACATTATTATGTATTTATGTTAGAAATATTTTTTCCTTGGCATTTCTTATTAAATGTTAAGGTTATCATTAGAAAGCAGATAATTTATTAAATTCATATTTTGCAACAATATTTGGAAACTATGCATCTGTATTCAAAAATGTATATTTTTTATTTAGAATTTTTTTTTGCTATATTTCTTATTAAATGTTAAGGTTATAATTAAAAGTCAGAGTGCATGTAATTTATTAAATTCATATTATTCAATAATACTTGAATTATGCATATATAAATTCAGCTATAAATTCATAAACACTTTTACCCAGAAGTGATTACGTGCAGTTTGTTGTTCAAAATGTTCAACACATTCAGACTGATGCTTCATAACTTTACCTTGGTGACTTTTAAATCAGCAGAATTCACAATGTTAAATCCATCACAGAAAATAGAAGTGTTTTAAGACATAAGAGTACAAATGTAAAATGTCATAATGCAGAACTGCCCCGTCTCTCACACTGGTGCCACACCATCCGCCCATCTTTACTGTTGAGCTTTGGGATTTATTATAGCTCACATTTACTGCTGTCTTAGCTCTCAAGTTAATAAGTTACCTGGTGCACTGGGTCATTTCATACAAACTTAACATAACTAACATCTGGCATGCTGTAAAACCTGTGAAGTAATTCATACAGCGAGACATTATGTTCTTTCAAAATTCCTAATCTTTTCATCAAATAATCACATCATATGAACAACACCAGAAAAGAAGATTATTTTTTCATAACACCTCTTGAGTGCAGGCTTCTGGTAGGCTGTTGACATGGTTGTAAAGGGGTGCACTTGCACAGGTGGTCAAACTGTAAAAACTGTTAAAATGGCTTGTGGGAACCTGTTTAACTTTAGTGTCAAATTTACATTCCTCGCTTTGTTTCTTGTTAATAAGCTACATAGATTGCACAAGATACTGTATGCATGCACCGACAACCTTTTGCATATAAAGTTCCTAATGGAAAAATGGAGTTCTTTGAATTGGAATTGAATTTAAACTATTTAAAGAAATAAGTTTATGGTTGATATGGATCTTTTGCTTTAATTTTACCTTCCTTCTTGTGCACAGTGAACTGCATTTAACAAGTCTTTTTTTTCTGGTTTAGTTAAGTTATTTGTCATTTCCCTTTCTTTAGGTGATTGAGCGAGCAGAGCATTTGGGATCAGCATTTTTGCACAAAGGACACTCGAAGGACAGAGACCCCTACATCGGCATCTTCTCTCAGAACAGACCAGAGGTCAGAGCTACTAAATATGTGATTTATTACCCAAATGCAATGCATCTTTACACTTGTTTAGATTTTGACCAGATTTAAATCAATAATGTAATTCATCTTAAAAGAATAGTTCACCCAAAATAAAACATTTGTGGAAAATGTACTCACCCTCAGGCCATCCAAGATGTAGATTTGGAGAAATGTAGCATTACATCAGTTGCTCACCAATGGATCCAATGCAGTGAATGGGTGCCGTCAGAATGAGAATCCAAACAGCTGATAAAAACATCACAATAATCCACAAGTAATCCACACCACTCCAGTTAATTAATTACCATCTTTTGAAGTGAAAAGTTTGTAAACAAATCCATTATTAATGCGTTTTTAACTTCAAATTGTCGCTTCCAGCCTAAATATGAGTCCTCTATACATAATTTTGCTTTCTCCAGTAAAGAAAGTCTTGTCTGAATCAGGAGAGAAATATGGGTAACACTTTATAACCGTGAAAACAAGCCAAAACTGTTCTAAACCAATATGTCGGTGGATTTTGATGTGATAGACAACAGGTGATGGACTTTTTCACTCAAGGAAGCATTATTATGGATTATGGTATTTTGTCCAGAAGCAACAGTTTGAAGCTAAAAACGGATTAATGATGGATTTGTTTTTATCAGCTGTTTGGACTCTCATTCTGACGGCACCCATTCACTGCAGAGGATCCACTGGTGAGCATGTGATGTAATGCTACATTTCTCCAAATCCTTTTTTTTTTTCTATATTAAAATTATTTTTCTCATCTAGCAACACAAGTTTTTGTATGACCAATCGCGGATAGAAAAAAAAAAAGGTTTTAAACCGTTATTTGCAATTCCGTTTGGTAATGGTACAGATATGACACTTCACTTTTAAAAGATAAAAATTAATCTTTAATTTCAATTTAGATTGAAATGACAATGTTAAAATCTCCTGTCTTGAGTTTCTGCTCTGTTTGGGACTCTAACTGTGTGACCCACAGATTACGATGAACAAATGTGTGTGTTTCCTTAATGAGCATTTTGCAGTTCATCTTCTAACTTTCGAGATTGCAAATATTTATTCACTAATGTCAGAAATCTTTCTTCAGTGGACGATTTCAGAGCTGGCCTGCTACACTTACTCTCTGATATCAGTTCCTCTGTATGACACCTTGGGCACAGAAGCAATAGGCTACATCCTCGAAAAAGGTATGTCAGCTTTATCTTGAGATAGTTTATTTACATTAAGTTTGTTTGTTTATTAGTCATATTGATTTAGTATGCATGCAGATATGTGTCTTACAGGATGTCCCTGTTGTCTTTTTAGTGGTATTTGCTAGGTCACTATTAGATTTAGGGATTCCTAACTTTATGTATTCAGCGAGAAGATCAAGAGGATGTTTTTCTTATTTTTTTCTTATTGTATCACGTTTTGCAGCCTGTATCTCTACAGTCGTATGTGACGTACCTGAGAAGGCCAAGCTGCTGTTGGACTGTGTTTCAGGCAGACAGCACACAGTCAAAACCCTGATCCTCATCGAAAACTTTGACGCTGATTTAGTTAGCAGAGCACAGCAGTGCGGTATCGACATCGTCAGTCTGAAAGACACAGAGGTGAATAAACCGAGGATTGTCTGCTCAAATCTTTGCATAACCCCAGTGAATGCAGTCGATGCGTGTGTTTGCGTCTGGTGGGGTTTGTTTGTGTTGCTGTGACCCGGATCATGGATCAGCTGTGGTAACTGGGTGACCTGCATCACTGAACGCTTGCCCTCAGAGCACACTGACACTTCAGCTGCTATTTATAGAAAGTCCTTCAAACATACTTAAAAAGTATTATGTTACAGTTATTGAATAGTTTGAACTGTATGAATATCATATTCGTGTACCATAGTATCTACTTCAAAGAATACCATGAAAAACCTTATCCAAAAAAAAAAAAAACTTTTGGAAAAGCTGAACCCTTTTGACGTAAATTCTCAGGAGCATTTCAAATAAATATTTTTTTTTTAATTTGTTAATATTTCAATAATTTAACAACATATTTGCATGTTCTCTGTTCTTTAATGACGGTTACTGGTCACATGACATGCAGGTTAACTAAAAAAATATTTTTTTAAATTAATTTAAAATGTAGTATTTTTTTTAGTGTTTCATTTTGATTTGTTTTATTTTATTTATACCAATATAACATTTTTATGATTTAATTAGGTTGATTTTTTGTGTGTGTTTAATTTAATATTATTTATATATTTTAATATAATTTTTTATGACTTTAAATTGCTTAAATGTTTTATTTGTTTTCATTTTGATATTTAATTTAATATTACATTTTATGATTAAATAATTTAAGTAATTATTTTGTATGTTTTGTATTTCTTTTCATTTGTATTATCTTTTATTTTATTATTTATTATTTTAACATTTTAAATTGTAAAAATTTTTTAGTTTAATATTATGGGTTTATTTTAATACTACATTTTTATGATTAATTAAGTTTCTTAAGTATTTTTTTTATTTATTTGTATTATTTGTTTTAATGTTATGTTTTTATGATTATATTTTTAGTAATTTTTATCTTAATATTACATATTTATTTGATTCTTTTTTATTTTATTTTAATTGTTTTGACACTTTTATGATTAAATTTGTAATATTTGTTTTGTTTAATATTATGTATTTTTTCATGATTTAATTTGCTTAAGTTTTATTATTAGTAGTATTATTATTGCTTAAATTATTTATATATGAATTATTTTAATTTGACATTTTTATTATTTAATTAGCATTTCAACAGCTTGTGAACCTCCTTTTGGGAAATCCCCCTCTACTACACTATGCACTTTCTGAGTTTGATGTGCTACTGGCTGTGCTATATTGACTGTGCTTGTGTTAGATTGCTGTCATTCTGCAGTTCAGTCTTTACCACAAACTCAAACCTTATTCACGTCTGCAGTTTCTTCCTCTTTCACTGAGCTTCCTCTGTCTCCATCGTATATTGAAATAAGTTTCCCTTCCTTTACAGAATATCGGCAAGGCTCATCGACAGCATCCTGTGGTTAGTACTGTTGTTCCTTTTTAAGTTTCAGTGTATGTATTATTTTATAACTATAAAAGGTTTGTTTCTGTAAGAAGTCTTTGCATGCTACTTGTCTCTGTAATTATTATTATTCTTAATATTTATTTACTATATTTGCAGCCCCCTCAGCCTGATGACTTGGCTATTATTTGTTTTACAAGTGGAACCACAGGTATGATGTTTTTATTGGTTACTTCATTCTTGGCACTAGTAATGCTAAGATCATGAGAGAATGCATGAATCGATGTAAGTGTGTACATTTGGCTTCAGTGTGATGTAATGTCCTTTGAATAAAGTTGTCTGCCAAATGTATAAATGTAAATGTCTCTTGTAGCACTCCAAATTCTTGTTTGTAATATCAATTTGAAAGAGGATTTCAGATGACGTGAATTGAGTGCCATGATGGACACAACACTTCTCGTTTGGTTTCTCACAGGAAACCCTAAAGGAGCGATGCTCACCCACAGAAACGTAGTGTCTAATTCTTCTGCCTTCATCTACGTCACAAAGGTAGCCCTGTAATCACACAACTTCAAATGCATTTATCAAGCAGAATGCACATTTTCACTGTTTAGGAACATATTTTAGTTGCATTATATTTTCATGACAGTTAAGCACATTTCATCCCCACTTCTTAATGAGAAGAAACGCCATATTATTTATATTGTGTAATATTTGTTGAAATAATTTTTATTTGCATTTAAATTTTATAATTTCTAATTTAATAATTTATTTTAATAATTCAGTTTAAGTGACTAATTTGGAAGATCCTGTTGTGCATAATTGGTTTATTATTGGAGTAGTAATATATTTCTTTAATAATTTGTTTATCTACCATCAATAATAAAAAAAAAAAAAAAAAAATCAAAATAAAAAAAAAAAATATAAAAATAAATTTATTATTAATTATTATTTGATTTTACAGTACAATTTTTTTTTACTATTTTTAATCACTCTTTGGCTGAAAAAAAGAAAGAAAACGCTTTAAGAACACTTTTTTTTGCATTATATTTTAATAAATAAACAACACAAACAACACCTATCATCAACGATCCTTAATACAATTAAAAAATAAATAAAAATAATTTACATTGTGTGAAATGTGTTGAAATAAATTAATTTATATTTGCATTTTAATTTTATAAATTATAAATAAATCATTTATTTTATAATTAAATGTAGTCATTTCTTTTATTGTTACATACATTTTTTTTTAATTTTTTTTTTATACTCAATCAGTGATTTACATTTGAACAAAGTGATGCACCAGGGAGACTAGACTTGTAATATGTTACTGTTTTCATAATATTTAGGATAAAAGCATCAGCTAAATGACTAATTAGCAAGATTCACATTTGGTGTCACCTCTTGTCTTGCAGCCCTCTTGCCCCATTGGTCCTCAGGACGTGCACATCTCCTACCTGCCCCTGGCACACATGTTTGAGAGAGTCGTACAGGTCTGTGCAGGGTGCTTTTAAGTTATTTGAGCTTTCTTTCAATAAGCACATTATTTAGGGTTTTAAAATGTTGCATTGCTTGTTACACCTTATGACTGTTCATGTCCACTGATGCTGTTTCCACATTCTTAGGGTCTGATTCTGGTGCACGGCGCACGTATCGGATACTTCCAGGGTGACATTCGAACTCTGATGGATGACCTCATGACCCTGAAGCCCACTGTATTTCCCGTGGTTCCTCGTCTGCTGAACCGCATGTTTGACAAAGTGAGCATACATTGATATACGTAAAAGGGCCTGTAAACCTACGAGTGATCACAGAAACTAGATTAAACCTACAGCAAATGGAAATGTATAAATCAGAGCAAAAAGATGGCTGTTTTCAAATACATTTAAAATACATCAGTAAAAGCAAATCCACATGCTCAAAACAAAACCCAACAATTCAAGTGATTTTAGTTCACTTCACATATATTGTGCATTTGAAAATGCAGCACGCACCTTTTTTTTTTCCCAGATTTGTAATGAAAATCGGTTATTAACAAAAGAGAAGCTTTAATCTCTTTTCCAGTGGTTTCCCGCCAAAATAATAGCGCTATAGTTTAACGTTTGAAAACAAAGAAATTAAGAGTGCCATCAAAGTTAATATTGTAATTTTCAGGAGATTTTGTATTCTGGAAGTGAACTAATCCTTTAATAATTTATCATTATTTGTAGTAGTAGTAGTAGTATTGCGTGGTACTAGTCATATTGAATGAGAAAAAAAAATGTCCTACTCCTTTTTGTCCTTACAACTGTATTATTGTATGATCTGTGATCTTTCACCTCATTCATGTCTTTCCTCTCGTAGTATTTTTATGTGTGAGATGCTCTATGTAGTAGTAATGTAGTGAAACCCTCTCGCAGATCTACGGACAGGCCAACAGTCCCCTGAAGAGACGCATCCTGGAGTTTGCGTTCAGGAGGAAAGAGAACGAGATGAAGAGCGGGATCATGAGGAGGGACAGTGTGTGGGACAAGATCATCTTCAAGAAAGTCCAGGTGATAATTGACTTGAGATTGTGCTGACAAAATTAGAAACAGTTGTAGTGTGAAAAGCCGGTATGTTTAGAGTAGTAATGGGTCTCTGCTGCCCCCTGTAGGCCAGTGTTGGAGGTCACGTTCGAATGATGTTGACTGGAGCGGCACCCATTTCAGCTACTGTTCTCACCTTCCTGCGAGCTGCATTGGGCTGCCAGGTACAGTTTGATTACTTAAACACATACATTTAGACATATTCCACCATATTTTATAACCATTTTCCTGCTGGTTGTGAAGTAAGTGTCTTTTCCTTGCAGTTTTACGAAGGATACGGTCAGACTGAATGCACGGCTGGCAGCACAACTACTCTACCAGGAGACTGGACTGCTGGTAACACACACACACACGCACACACACACACACACACACACACACACACACACACACTGATGCATGTGCAATTATTAACACACTTGCATGTTTATGTTGACTGTTTCATGGTGTCGTTGCAGGTCATGTTGGAGCTCCTCTGCCCTGTAATGACATCAAACTAGTGGATGTGGCAGAGATGAACTATTATGCCACTAAAGGCGAGGGAGAGGTGTGTGTGTCCATGTTGTTTTAATATAAATGAGATACTATTGTAATGATTTTATGTAGTCATATTATGATATGTACAGACCAAGAATGTATCAAAGATTAGGATTGTAATTTATATTTTATTTGTTTTTAATATATAATTTTAAATATTATTATTATTTTTTTATTCAATTATTCCTTCATTTTTTATATGGATATGTATTTGAAAATGTAGACATTATACTTTAATTTAAATATACTGTATACTTAATTTGTAAATTAAGTATACACTAAATAAGAAGTTTTGTAATATATTGTTTTAATATATTGTGGTGGAAAGAGGTAATGTGAGATGTATATATATATTCAAAATGTTGCAGTTGTATGAAGTTTCTTGTTAATGCTTTGTGAAAGTTGACAAATTGTTTAAAAAAGAGATACTTTATTATAGTTTTAGTTAATATTTAAGTCAGAATTTATTCTGTTTTCACCTTAATTTGAAAGTTTTTGCAATTTATTTATTTATTTTTAAAAACATCTATAGTTTTTTATAATTTTTTGTATTTATTAGTTTTAGTTTGTTTAGTTTTAGTTATTTTAGTACCTAAAATTAAACAAAAATTTTGTAGTGTAATTGTAAAAAATTAGTAATATAAAAAATTAGTAACTGAAATATATATTTATATTTTTATATATATATTTCTTTTTTTTTCATGGTTTTAGTTTTAGTTAACACTAATGACCTTGATGTGTGTGTGTTATGAGTTGTGTGTTTGCATGTGGTGTTTCACACATTTGACAAGTTCTTGTGTTGTTGCTGGCAGGTGTGTGTGAGGGGTCCCAATGTTTTCAAGGGGTATCTGAAAGACCCTGAGAAGACGAAGGAAGCTCTTGATGAAGATGGTTGGGTTCACACAGGAGACATTGGCAGGTGGTTGCCGGTAAGAACGGTTTAATAGATAACCCTCATTCTGTGTTCACAGGCACATTTTATTCTAAGTTAGAAAATGAAGAACATAGATCCACAATACTGGTGCATTAAAAAAAAAAAAAAAAAACATGATACAGTGAATTGCTAATTAAATGCTTACATGTGGAATTTAAACTACTTGAAAGTTTGTTTTTTTATGTTTTTGAAAGAAGTCTCTTCTACTCACCAAAGCTGCATTTATTTGATCAGAAATACAGTAAAACAAATATAATATGAAATATTTTTACAATTTAAAATAACTTTTTCAAATAATTTATATTTGAATATTAATGAAAAATCTAAATTTATTCATGTGATGTAAAGCTGAATATATTTATATATTTGCTATATTAAAAAAAAAAATAGTTACTGGTCCTTTTAGCAGGTTAAATTCATGTAAAATATGGCATTAGTTTAATGGACTATATGGAAATATTTTAATCGTTTTCAGTTAGTGAAAGAATCATATTGAATCCTGCTGTATTTATAATGTAAGAAGAGAGATGATGCACACAAACCTGCACATATACTGTACACTCAACCACACCATTTTTGTTTTGCAGAATGGCACTCTGCAGATTGTGGACCGTAAGAAGCACATTTTTAAGCTGGCTCAGGGTGAATACATCGCTCCAGAGAAGATCGAGAACATTTACATCAGGAGTGAAGCTGTGGCGCAGACTTTCGTACACGGAGACAGTCTGCAGGTGAGGAGAGAGAGAACAACACTCAGATGGACGCAGAAAAAGTATTTATTATTTATTGTTCTCTCATCTTCACCACAGGCCTGTCTGGTAGCCATCATTGTGCCAGATCCAGACTTTCTTCCCGGCTGGGCCAAGAAGAGAGGCATAGAGGGCTCATATGAAGAGCTGTGCAAAAATAAGGTAAAGACAGACCTTCCATCTGCATTTTCTTCACTTCCACATTTTTCAGAGAGTTGCATGCATTGGTGTATTTGGGTCTAAGATTTAAGTATCTAACAAACCACAAAGCTTCATGTGAATAATGTGTCTGTGTGTTTTCAGGAGGTGAAGAAAGCCATTATGAAATATACAAATCAAATAAAGAAAATAAACTGAACTCAATTTAACATGAACAGGTGAGGTTCACCTTGATAAAATATTTAAAAAATATTAAGGCCTAAATGTAAGATTTACTGTATGTTTTTGAATTGCACATGATATTTCCATTCATTTGGATTATACAGTTTCAACTAAACTAAAACAATTAATGTGTGCTGCATATTTGTCAATTATACATAAATGAAACTGCTAAGAAACAAGATTTCTGCACTCCAAACAATCATGGTATGGTTTATTATTAATTATTTGCATTTTATTTTATATAAATAATCATATTTTTAAAATGCATTTTTTTTAAAGGACTTTGAATTATTTTCATTGCATATATTTATTTAAGAAGTATGAATATGGATAAATTATGTCTAGCTGTGGAACAAGGTATTTTCAGTATCACGTTAAGTTTATCAGTTTATGTGTAATGCAAATGGATGGAAATTGCAAATGCAGTTCAAATACATAAATGCCCAAATTTAGTACTTAATATTTTTGAGTGCATTGAAATTCATAAAGGAGTGATTTTATAAACAATGTCTGCTTTTTCGTCATCTTCACTTCTCAGGTGAAGGACATTGTTCTTCACACCGAGATGTTCTCCGTCCAAAACGGCCTCCTGACGCCCACCCTGAAAGCCAAACGCACTGATCTCAGGAAACACTTCAGGAAACAGATCGATGAGCTTTACTCCAACATCAAAATGTGAACCAGAGGAAGTGCCTCAGATATTACAGAGTAACAGAGCTTATATGGGTCCCATGACTGAATAGAGCTGGTCCGAAATAACAGACTTGAAAGAGCTTGTTGTCAACAGACATAGCATCAGTTTTATGTGCCTTTCAGAATAAGATTATATACTCTAGATCAGCTGTTACTCAAAGCTTCATCACTCAGCTTCAGCTTTAAAGATTCCCGCCTCAGGAAATCATCCTTACATTTTGACACCATCATTTTTGCCTTTAATTATTTTAAGAGAAAGGGAAGAGAAATCCAAGAGCGAAAACAAACCTAATGCTGTTATCGAATACAAAATAATGTTCCTCTTTAAGTTAAGTGTAATTATTTTTCTAATGAGATGATGTAGAAAATTTGCTGAAAATTTACTCATCCTTAAGTCTAAGTTGTAGATAATTTTGTTTCTTCATTGAAACAGATTTGGAGAAATGTAGCATTGCATCACTTGCTCACCAATGGATCCTCTGCAGTGAATGGGTGCCGTCAGAATGAGAGTCCAAACATCTGATAAAAACATCACAAAAATCCACAAGTAATCAACACGACTCGTCCATCAGTTAACAAACGTGAAAAGCTGCATGTTTGTGAGACTCATATGTTTGTGAATAGACGTTGTGTGAATTATTGTGATGTTTTTATCAGCTGTTTGGACTTTCATTCTGACGGCACCCATTCACTGCAAAGGATCCATTGGTGAGCAAGTGATTTAATGCTCAATTTTTCCAAATCTATTCCCATGAAAAAAATCAACTCTACTAGATGACCTGAGTGTGAGTAAATTTTAAGCAAACTGTTCCTTTAATATAGCAAAGTTTGCGGCCGTTATATAAAATGTTTGAATTGAACTACTGCTTCAGCGGCGGTGACTATCTTGCAATGATCTCACATTGTGTGTGTTTGGGAAATATTATATACAGTCTCAGGGAAAAATGTGCCTTATAAATGGACATCAGCTGCATTTGAGTGTTGCTGATGAAAGAGGAAAATGTACACATGCAAAAAAAAAAAAAAAGTAATTGCAGTAATTTACAGTAATTTTGTATGGTACCTCACAATCAACATGAAGGGTGAAGCACACACTCCACACTAGATTAAGAGTGGGTAATATATCAATATTTTGTCTTCCAGTGGATATTTAATATTCTGAAGCCTTTTCCTGGACTGTAAAAAGCGAACGTTTTGTATTTTAGGAAAATGACTGTTATTGATCCTTGATTCAAGAAACACCAGCAAAGCAGATTTGTTCGGTTCAGTTTTTAGTAAAATTCTGTATATTTGTATAGAACTTATTCTAAAGCAGCTTTACAAAGAATAGTGCCTTACAAAATGTCTGTGCAAATGGTTCATAAATCTGTTTTTATGAATGATTTACTCAAATAAGTTTTGCTTGTGTTTCATGAATAAGGCCTGTTGAGTTTAAACACAGCCTGTGTGATTGCAGTAGGTACCTATATAAGCCATATGCTGTCTATATGATGCTTTCCTCATCTTAAATGTTAACTTTAAGACAGCTTACATTCTTAGCACAAACAACAACTAATTGTGTTGCTTATTTATGTGAAGGCTATGTATGGCAGGTGTTTTTCAGGTGTAATATTATGGATGTGACGTGTCTCGTATCATTATGCTGTAACAGCATTGCATGTGTCCTTGTGTTTCATTGATGGTTGCTGCTTCATGTTGATTGTAATTGTGTGTTTATTGTACACAGGTTGTTTTTATTGTTTATTTTATTCAAGATTTATCTTGTGTGTGAAATGACCTGTAAGCCAAATCATCTGTCATGTGTGTGACAAACTAAAGTGCACTCTTGAAATGACTCACTTGTACTCAAATACATTATCATGACTAATGATAAATGTAAATTTTCCATGTAAGAGATGTACATGATTAAAATTAAATATGATTTATGGATGATGATGATGATGAGTTGGTTAAAGTGTTTTCTTTTCTTTTGCAGGGCTATGATAATTAAATTGTAGCTTTGTTTCATGTAAATAGTCACGTGACAAAAAACATTTATTTCCAATTTACGCTTTCTGTTAAATCTGCATGGAAAGAATCAATTAAAACTATCATTTAGTAAATATATTTAATTGATTTGTTGATTTATTGGATTGTTCTAGAGCAGACCAACAGACACTGGGGTCTGCAGGGGCTGTTGAGTTAATAAGTTGTAGATTTCAAAGTATTCTTACATGAAATGTAGCAAAATAAAAGTTATAAGATGTACTTTTATCATGTAGGTGGAAATGTATTATGTGCTCATTTTAACCGCCTTTTAAAATGTCAGTTTTAGTTATTAGTTATATATTATATACTAGTTATATATATATTAGTTATTTAGTTATATTTTATTATTTTTAAGTGTATTTTTGATCAAGAATATTATTATTTTGTATTTCTATATATTAAAAATGAGAAAAGACATGCAGTTTATTATCCAAGTAGTACAAAATACATGTACTCACTTAGCTTGGATTAAGTGTGCTTCTTCATTAGTTTATATATATATATATATATATATATATAAATAATTATTATTGCACTTAAATACAAAATTGGATTAATGTATTGACCAGAACGCCTGTGAGCAAAAAATATAATATAGTTATTTGAAAATAATTATACAATTCATTCAAATATTTACGTGTCCTAAAATGAAAGTTGATACAGTTTAAACACAGGAATACATTAAATAAATTTCCCACAGTACTCTGTATACAAAATAAGTTTTTTTTTTTTTTTAAATAAACCATTGATATAAAACATCCGTTTATTTATTTATTTTTATCAGTTTCATAGTACTCTATTAGCTTTGTAAAGAGGATGCGTGACGTCGTGACGTCGTTGTGCGCGTGGATTATGGCGACGTCCCTGGGCTCAAACACCTACAACAGACAGAACTGGGAAGATTCGGTATGATTTAGTGATTATCAAACTCATAACACACTGCAGACTGCTTCAAAAATGTGTCTGTGTCTTCGCTTATTGATTTTGACGACACATTTTCAACTGACAGTTACGGAAAATTAGAAATAATTCGCGCACTCTGCTCTATTGCTGTCTGCTGTGTGTATTAGAATATAAAATAAATCATTAATGAAGTTTACAGAGGTATTTTGCTTAATGAAGCTCTTAATATCAGTTTTCAAATATTTTTCTACAAATATCTTTATATAAGTGTCAAATATCAGTAATGAGTGATGCTTTTTTGGCGTTATCAGGATAAAGGTTTGTTTACTTATTTTTTTATTCTCACGTAATCACTTGGCAATGCAAAAAATATATCAGTTTAGAAGAGACAAATAAAAATGCATCGAAAACGTTGGCAAAAAGCTTATCAAAAATCTATAAAATGTCAAAAAGAAGGTCACGCGACGAATGTCACTCATTGTGATTCAACAGACTGCTAATTTATTAAAACCAATGTGCATTTCATGTTTCTGTGTATTTCATGTTTGGGATATCTATATCCCATTCGCCTTTGTTATCCAGCTGTTCCATTGTTTACATCAGTGTCTTCATGACATTGTTTAAAGACAGCTGATTTTAGATGTACCAAATGTCAACACATACTGTTCTGTTTAAACATCCAGACAATCGCTTTGTCATGTGTTATGTATGACCTGTCATGAGAACCGGCTGCCTTGAATGTCCTGCACACTAGAAACTCTTTCAGCGAGACAGGGGTAGCTGCAGGTTGGAGTAATGGGCGTGCCGAAAGGTGAATGCTACAACAGAAACGAACCCCTAACCCTAACCAGTTAGAAAGACCTTTATCCACACCCTACCTTTCGGTTCGCCCTAATCTTTCGTCACGCCCACTGCTCCAGCCTGCAGTTATCCCTACTTGGTTTTAGCAATGATCAGAAAGTCTGTCCCTTTTCTGAGCGATAAAGTCATCCAGAATGCCAGCTCTCTCTCCTTCAGCAGATATCAGTGCTGCTGCGATTGCTAAAACTATCTTTAGCTCCTCTAATGAGGTGAATGACATGGTAGAACTTGTTGAGGGAGCAGTTTAGAGAGATCAGGAATTTACACAGCATCTTAAAGCAAGTGTGAAGATACAGCAAAGCACGGATTGCTGGAAATGTGTCAGCATTTGACAGAAAAAGCTTCTATAAAAGCCATTTTTTTTAAATGCACGTGGCAAGTTCTTATAAATGTAATATTTGTATTTGTGCTGATTTCATACAGTTTTGAAGGATTTGTATATCAGTTTCAACATTTTGATGGAATTTAGTGATGAAGAAATGAAGATAAAGTGAGTTTTGTGTACACATTGAATGCACACGACTGTACACATCTTAATAATTATTTCAAAAAAGTTTTCAAAAGTATTTTTCACGATAAAATGTATTTTTTTTAACAATTATTTGGACTTTCACGCATGATTATCATCAGGTTTTCTTGAGGTTATACCACTGGACTCATGTCATAAAAACGTTTTATAGGTTGCTTGGTTGTCATATGTTTATACAACACGTCCTTTGCCAAATTTTGTTTGTATAGGACCTTTCACAGTTCAAATTTTTTCAAAACAGATTTATAGAAAGTCATACTGTTATATCTATAATAGATAATGCCTCAACATAGAGCAAGTTTTGGACAAAATAGCCAAATATAACATTGATGTAAATTTCTTACCTAATTTTTTTCACTCCAGGACTTC
This sequence comes from Cyprinus carpio, assembly GCF_018340385.1. NCBI lineage: Eukaryota > Metazoa > Chordata > Actinopteri > Cypriniformes > Cyprinidae > Cyprinus > Cyprinus carpio. The sequence continues at coordinate 10,796,181 of NC_056585.1, forward strand.
CCTATTCTCTGTCAAACATGTTTTATTTTGTCAGATTCTCACCCAAACATTTCCACTCCAAAACCCACACATTCACTTCCAATTTGTTGACCTGATTTTTTTCACTCCAGGACTTCCCTATTCTCTGTCAAACATGTCTTGGGGAAAATCCATACATTCGTATGGTAAGTGATTTCAGTTTTTAAGTTACCTGCAAAGAGTGAAATCTTTTTTGTTGTTGCTATTTTTTTCCACCATTGGGTGATTTTAAACATAATTTAAATGTGAAGCTTTTCATTTCGTAATTATTTGTTTATATTTTGTTTTTGCAGACCAAGGAAAAGTATGGCAAGGAATGCAAGGTGAGCTCACAATATGATGTTTGGTTATAGGCATGTATCTAAAGAATTGTAGCTAGGTTTGTTATTAAATCGAAGTCTTTTAAAAACTTTTTTCAGATATGTGCACGTCCCTTCACTGTTTTCCGCTGGTGTCCTGGTGTACGGATGCGCTTTAAGAAGACAGAAGTGTGTCAGACCTGCAGTAAAATGAAGAACGTCTGTCAGACATGTTTGCTGGACCTGGAGTACGGTATGAGTTACACACCAGAACCAAAACCAGAAAATCTCTTCCTCTGTCCCAGACTACAGCTATTTTTTTCAATCCTCAGCCTATTTTCACATGTATGACTTTAAAGTGCCCCTATTATGGATTTTTGAAAATTACCTTTTATGCAGTGTGTAACATAGTTGTATGCGAATGTAAACAATCTGCAAAATTGTAAAGCTGAAAGTGCATCATAAATAAAGATACTGTCTCTCAAAAGAAAGAGTCGACTCTGAATCACTTAAACAAGTCGTTTAAATTTCGAATCCCATTTCTGTGACGTTAACACGGCAACGTTACCATATTTGCATATTGCCTGCCTACGTTCTGCGTGGACATTCCGCAAAAACTTGAAGCCCCCCTTAAAAGCTGTATCTCATTCGTGTGGATAACGTAATGTTGAGAAGACGTTGTGCTCTTTGAAAGTGAATTCGGTTTATTATCATTTCCAAAGGATGAGGCTGTGAAGAATCGGTGGTTACAATTCATCTTTACTCCGATACCACAGCAATATAATCCTAAACTTTTGCTGTGTTCCCGTCATTTCGCTGACGACTGCTTCTCCAATCACTGCGAGTTGAATGCAGGATTCGTAAACCTGTTGTTCTTGAAAGATGAGTCAGTGCACAGTTTGTTTGGACCAGCTTGCTCTTCTGAATCACAGCCTGTAAGTATGATTAATAATTGTTGCTTTAATATTCTGTCGAGCGTGCAAAATATGTAGTTTTGTGTGTTGTGTTGTGTATACACTCAGTGCCGCTGTAAGTCTCCGGCTAACTCACGTTATAGTTCTGTTAATCAGCTGTGGGCCTGCTATTGTCTAGAAATGTGTCGATTAATATAGAATTAATAATATAGAATGTCTGTTGTTCTTATTACTTGGAGTCCCGCTAAAGGATGGAGCAATACATTGGTTTACAAACTGCAGGGATGTATCAGTACTCCATGTCTGTGTTCGGCTAACGCATATACCATTATTGTTTGGGTTTTTCACTACGTTATGTTTGTGACATACGCTGCACACAGTGGACCAATCACAACTGGTCTACTGGTCATCGGACCAATCAGAGCAGAATAGCCCCACACGAAGGAGGGGTTTGGAAAGAGGAATCTTCAAACTAATCATTTAAGAGTCGTTGTGAAATAAGGTAAATTTAAATGCATATCATAAGAAAATTTGTGTTTTTTTGACCTGGCTTGCATGTAAACCTGTTGCTGGGGACTCCCGAAACCAAATTATGAACCTTTCAAAAAGCATAATGGGGCACTTTAATATATGCCTTATCCTGATTTCAAGATAATAATAATGGCCAGTGACAGAAGAAAATAAAAATAAATGCCAGATGTTTTCTGCTGTTTGTTCTTGTTTTACTACACCCAAACAGTGATTAATTACAGAACATGTGTGGGAAAAAAAGCTTATTTTGTGAAGTTCTTTTACATTAAATGGAGTTTTTAAACATATTGTTCCACTCCTTAGCAAATTGTATGTTAAATGATACTTTTAAATAATTATAAATTCTCATTAAAAATTTAATCTAAATATAAACAAAAAAAATACTATCATTTCAAAAACAAACAAACAAACAAACTGTTGTGGTTTCAAATGTATATTTTTGAACTAAAAAAATTTGTTTTTGTTTTTTTGCGAATCAGCAGTATCATTTTTTTATAGTTTAATTTGTATTTTAAAGTAATTTTTAGTAATTTTGTTGTGTTTTGTCATTTTTAGTTTGTTTTTTAATATGTCTGTAGTTTTTGTTATTTTTTATTTCAGTTTTAGTTAAGCTAAATGAAAATAAGAAATGTTGAATTGGCAAGCTAGCTGAAATACATTTTTTTTTATGGTTTTAATTTTAGTTAACTGTAATAACCCTGCATATCAGAGGGTATGTTTGCAGTGGCACACTGTCACACTTTATATAATTTGAAAAATCTTCATTCTCATTTTGTGAAAAAACTATGTAATGGAAAGTTTTTATTGATATTTTTAACTCAAAAATATTATATTAGACCTTTTTTTGCAAATCTGTGGCTGTGTAATTCATTAAATTATAAAAAAGAGACATTACTATATATAATTTAAAAAATATTATTAATAAATGACATTGAATAAATAAAAATTGTTTACCTGCACATGCAAATGTGTTAAATTATCGAAATATTAACTTAAAATCTTACTCCAAATAAATATTTCACATTAAAGTGGTTTGACTGACAGTAAACTTTCTAAGTTTGGGAATAATGGCCTTAAGTAATGTTTGTTTTTACAGGTCTTCCAATCCAGGTCAGAGACACGGGCATGTCCATCAAAGATGACATACCGAGGTCTGACGTGAACAAGGAATATTACACTCAGAACATGGAGAGAGAGGTGACATTTAATAAAAATATTACATCTAAGAAATCCAGTGCCTGAAAAAAGACACATGTAAAATTGTAGCATGTGCTTTATGTAAACTCTTGGTTTGCTGTCTGTGTCAGATCCAAAACTCAGACAGTACCAGACCGGTAGGGATGCTGGGTAAAGCACAGAACCCCAGTGACATGCTGCTGAAGCTGGCACGAGCCACGCCATACTACAAACGCAACAGACCCCATATCTGCTCCTTCTGGGTGAAGGGAGAGTGTAAGAGAGGAGAGGAGTGTCCCTACAGGTCAGTCTGACTTTTCAGTTTGAGTATTTTAAGAGGGGTAAATCATTCACTTATAATGTCACTACAGTTTCTTTTCTAAGTACTATGAAAGAAGGCAAATATCCCAGATTCCAATATTAATACTGATATTTACATCAAGTTATGGGCATAAAATGAGTAAATATAGCCGTAAAATTTGGGCCATTGTTTTTAATAGGCCTTAACTGTTATAGAATATAAAAAATATTATAACTCTTAGTTTAAGTTAACTTAAAACAGTCTTCACATAAACCCATTATTATGCACTATGTAATGCATTCAGTACAAAAATATTTTAATCGGCGACTTTTTGTTCAATCAACCTTCTTTAAGCTAACTCAGGGTTTATATTTTTCTAATTAAAAAGATGAAAAAAAAAATTAACTGAATTTCTCATTTAGCTAAACTGAAATATAACTGAATTCAAGCAGGAATTCTTAATCATGGTGGGACTCTGCTGTAATGCAGAGGACTGTCCTCACAGTGGCAGTAGCAGTGTTATTCATTTATGTCCCATCAGGCATGAGAAACCCACAGACCCTGATGATCCTCTGGCCGATCAGAACATTAAAGATCGTTATTATGGCATCAACGACCCGGTGGCAGATAAACTTCTGAAGAGAGCATCCAGCATGCCTCGACTGGACCCGCCCGAGGACAAGTCCATCACCACATTATACATCGGGGGACTGGGAGAAAACGTCACTGACTCTGAGCTCAGGTAAGCAGAGATTCAGGAGCAATATTATTGCCATTTTAAATCTTAAAGTGTGTTTTCAGTACTGTATTTTAAAATTATTTAAAATGGCAATAATATTGTTTCTGAAGTATTCAAAAACTCCTCATGTATAACTGTATTAATGTGCTATTATACTTATTAACATTTTGAATTAATTTTTGTTTTTATATTTTCTGTTTTATTTTAATATTAAAGTTTTAATAATTTTGGTTGTGTTTTTGTCATTTTTAGTATATTTTTATTTATATTTTAGTTGTTATTCATTTTTAGTGATGTTATTGTAGGTGTAGTTATTTTAGTACAGCAAATTAAACTTAATGACTATGTTGCCTTGGCAGAAAGCTGAAATAATACAGGTGCTGGTCATATAATTAGAATATCATCAAAAAGTTGATTTATTTCACTAATTCCATTCAAAAAGTGAAACTTTTATATTATATTCATTCATTACACACAGACTGGTATATTTCAAATGTTTATTTATTTTAATTTTGATGATTATAACTGACAAATAAGGAAAAACCCAAATTCAGTATCTCAGAAAATTAGAATATTACTTAAGACCAATACAAAGAAAGGATTTTTAGAAATCTTGGCCAACTGAAAAGTATGAACAGGAAAAGTATGAGCATGTACAGCACTGAATACTTAGTTGGGGCTCCTTTTTCCTGAATTACTGCAGCAATGCGGCGTGGCATGGAGTCGATCAGTCTATGGCACTGCTCAGGTGTTATGAGAGCCCAGGTTGCTCTGATAGTGGCCTTCAGCTCTTCTGCATTCTTGGGTCTGGCATATCACATCTTCCTCTTCACAATACCCCATAGATTTTCTATGGGGTTAAGGTCAGGGCGAGTTTGCTGGCCAATTAAGAACAGGGATACCATGGTCCTTAAACCAGGTACTGGTAGCTTTGGCACTGTGTGCAGGTGCCAAGTCCTGTTGGAAAAATGAAATCTGCCTCTCCATAAAGTTGGTCAGCAGCAGGAGGCATGAAGTGCTCTAAAACTTCCTGGTATACGGCTGCGTAGACCTTGGACCTCAGAAAACACAGTGGACCAACACCAGCAGATGACATGGCACCCCAAACCATCAATGATAGTGCTGGGCGGTTTGACCAAAAATTTATATCATGGTTTTTTTCTAAATTATGCTGGTTTCCCAGTTTATGACGTTTTTTTTTTTTTTTTTTTTTTTTCTCATGCATAATCAGGTGTACAATGCATTTTCTGCTGGTTGATATTACAAGGCGTGCTTTTAGCCCGACACCTGCATAAAATGGTTGTTTGGTTGACGTCGGATTTTTGGAAACCAAAAACCCTCCAAACAACAGACCAGGCTCCTCTTTTTGGCACAAGTTCTTCTGTGTCATGTTCTACTAGTTCTGCAGCATCCATCTTCCCTGTAACGCCTGTTTCACACATACTCCATCTGCAGTGGGACGCGTTTGCAGTCTGCTACTGATCCGCGGCTGTTTAGTCCACAAACACAACATTTGTTCATTGGTTTAATTTCATATCATGTAAAAAAACCACAGCATTGAGAGTCTTTTATCACAGAACAGTAACAATCTTTCATAGTTATAGACATTAGTTTAAACTCAATAAATATAAACAACGCATTATTCATGCATTTTACTTCTAGGTTTGTATAATAAGCTGCTCAAGCAAGCGGCAAAAACATTTAAACACAATAATTAGCCTACTTTTCTTGTTAAAAAATTTCAAATTAAAACACCACAGACAGAAACATTCTCGTGCCTTTTGCATGTAAACGAAAATATACACCGGTTTTCGGTGTAAACCGGTATACCGCCCAGCACTAATCAATGACTGTGGAAACTTTACACTGGACCTCAAGCAACGTGGATTGTTTGCCTCTCCTCTCTTCCTCCAGACTCTGGGAACCTGATTTCCAAAGGAAATGCAAAATTTACTTTCATCAGAGAACATAACTTTGGCCCACTCAGCAGCAGTCCAGTCCTTTTTGAAGCGAGACGCTTCTGACGCTGTCTGTTGTTCAAGAGTGGCTTGACACAAGGAAAGCAACAGCTGAAACCCATGTCTTGCATATGTCTGTGTGTACTGGTTCTTGAAGCACTGACTCCAGCTGCAGTCCACTCTTTGTGAATCTCCCCCACATTTTTGAATGGGTTTTGTTTCACAATCCTCTCCAGGGTGCGGTTATCCCTATTGCTTGTACACTTTTTTTCTACCACATCTTTTCCTTCCCTTCTCCTCTTTATTAATGTGCTTGGACACAGAGCTCTGTGAACAGCCAGCTTCTTTTGCAATGACCTTTTGTGTCCTGCCCTCCTTGTGCAAGGTGTCAATGGTCATCTTTTGGACAACTGTCAAGCCAGCAGTCTTCCCCATGATTGTGTAGCCTACAGAACTAGACTAAGAGACCATTTAAAGGCCTTTGCAGGTGTTTTGAGTTAATTAACTGATTAGAGTGTGGAACCAGCTGTCTTCAATATTGAACCTTTTAACAAAATTCTAATTTTCTGAGATACTGAATTTGGGTTTTTCCTTAGTTGTCAGTTATAATCATCAAAATTAAAAGAAATAAAATAAAATAAAAAGAAACATTTGAAATATATCAGTCTGTGTGTAATGAATGAATATAATATACAAGTTTCACTTTTTGAATGGAATTAGTGAAATAAATCAATTTTTTGCTGATATTTTAATTATATGACCAGCACCTGTATATATATATAATTTCAGTGGGACTTAAAGTCAGACCCATATGTATATACATGGGAATTAAATATATATGAGACTTAAAGCCAGAGCCATGTCATGCATATTAAATATATTTGGATGACGGAAATAAGTTTAAGGTTGTTTATATTTTATTTTATTTCAGTTAATAATTATTTCATGTAACAAAATATTTTTTATGCATTTAGTTTTAGTTTACATTTACATTTATGCATTTAGCAGACGCTTTTATCCAAAGCGACTTACATTGCGACTTACAAGCAATTACATGTGCCAAAGTGTGTAGGATACAACGAGAGCACACCGCATGAAAAACTCAACCTACAATACAGTGCACTATGCTGAATGAAAAAAATAAAAAAAATGCAAAAAAAAAAATAGCCAAGACAATTGACGCTATTCACTGATATAAAATGCAGTGTAACAAGGTCAAGTGAAATCATTGGTGCACTGTTATTCTGTTCCAAACTTGTATTTGATTAGTATCAATTCAAAACACCTCCTGTCTTTTCTTCATCTTCTCTCACAGAAATAATTTCTACCAGTACGGTGAGATCCGTGCAATCACGTTGGTTCAGAGGCAGCAGTGCGCGTTCATTCAGTTCGCCACACGACAGGGAGCAGAGCTCGCAGCAGAGAAGACCTTCAATAAGCTGATCATTAATGGCTGCAGGTTGGCGGTGAAGTGGGGCCGATCACAAGCCGCTAAAGAGACGGATGTCAAGGACGGGTTCGATGAGATGGGCACCGGACTAGAACCAGTACCTGGTCTCCCTACAAGTATGTTGTGTGTGTGGATTACTGGCATTACTGGATTACTGTATTTAATTTGTCTTGTGTTTTTTATTTTATTTTATTTTTCAGTTTGGTTTAGTTTAGTTTAGTAATTTTAATAAACCAAAAATTGTCTGGGTTGTATTGCATGCCAAAAAAATAATTAGAATGATTTTATTTTATGAACCAGACATTATTTTCTTATGAATCACTGAAGTTATGATAATGAACAATATTACCTTGCAAAAAAGTAATTTATTGAGAATATTATTATAATTAGATGCATTTTTTCAACATCACTGTCTTTTGTCATATTGCTGTTACTTTGCATTGTGACTAACAACACCCCTTACAGGGTTAGTTCACCCAAAAATGAAAATTAGCCCATAAATTACTCCTAGGTGTATATGACTTTCTTCTTTCAGACGAATCCAGTCGGAGTTATATTAAAAATTGCCTTTGATCTTTCAAGCTGTTTAATGTCACTCAGCGGGTGTTGCATGCATCTGTCCAAAAGAAGTTAAATAAAAATCACCAATCCATTAAAAAAAAGTGTCTCACACGGCTCCGGGGGGTGAACAAAGGCCTTCAGTAGCGAATCAATGTGTTTTTGTAAGAAAAATATCCATATTCAAAACGTAATAGTCACTTTAACCTTTTGAGCGGTACGGTCCCACATATGGGATTCTTATTTCCGTGCCCCTGAGAGTACGGTCCCACATATGGGATTTAGAACGTTCAGTGACGTCGTATAACTGTCAAATTCAAACTGCGTTTTGCGCATTGGCTGGCTCTGAGCCAGAGACAGACGTGCACTGCTCTTGTCATATTATCACAATTATGCAGTGTTATTAACCACATAATGCATATTTTAGGTTTCATACATTTAAATACACATAAATACTAGTAAAACAATACATTTAGAGTTTGAAAAATACACGCATATGTCTATGGAAGCAACAATAACAATCCATTCAAATTTAATTTGCAGACGTGTTTTATTCATATCAGATACACATCGAATAAGTAACTGTAAAGTTCACTCTATTCATCACCCAGTTCACCTGCCACTTACTACTTGTATTTCGGGAGAGATTGATGAATTCACGTGCTGTAAATGCGACTGACAGGACTCTCTGAACTGCAGCACGAACAAACATGGCGGCGCCCGTCTCACATTACAGATCACGATCAAGATCATTTAGACAAAACACACTCATTTACACATATTTGTGAATCGGAATATCAGATTGTTCATGACATGGTATGCAAGTTTGTGAATATTTTAAATAAAAAAAGGAAAAACGAAATAAAAGCGATCCATCTGTCACACAGTGTTATTGTAGACGCGGTGTGTCACGCGACAAGCCTGCCGCATCGCCATTAAAACAGTAAGGGGAACGTTCTAAAATAACGGTCGTCTTAAAAAAACTCACTCTGGGGGGACCGCTGGAATATTTTAAACTCACCACTGAAAAGGTTAATGTAGCTTGCGCCAACAGTTGTACACGGAAGCAGCTCCAGTAGCATGATGTATGGAGGTCAGCGCTGCGCAAAGCTGACCTCCAAACGTCATCCGCCTGGAACTGCTTCCGTGTACAACAGTGAGCACAAGCTACATTCAAGTGATTAAAGTGATCCGTTTTGAATATGGATATATTGGAATATGCAACACCCGCTGAGTGCCATTTAACAGCTTGAAAGATCAAAGACAATTTTTATGTAACTCCGACAATATACGTCCTAAATAATAAATTCATATAAACCAACAATACAACCATGGACAAGGTAACTAACACTTTAAGCATGGTAAAATCACTGCAACAAGGTTTTGGAAGTCAAGGCTATGTGATTATAGGTAACACTTTCTATGAATAAGTTCATAAATAAAATACACAATCCAAAAAAAAAAAAAAATTTCATCAATAACCAACCACCACCACGTCCCAAAAAACCAAAAAAATCTCCCTTCTTCCTAAAGAACACAATTTAAGATATTTTGGATGAAAACAGGGAGGCTTGAGACTGTCCCATAGACTGCCAAATAAATAACAGTGTCAAGGTCCAGAAAAGTATGAAAAGCATCGTCGGAAACTCCATCTGCCATCAGTGATTCAACTGTAACGTTATGAAGCGACAAGAATACTTTTTGTACACACACACACACAAAAAAAAAAAGACTTTATTCAACAATTCCTCTCTGTGTCTCTCCAAATCAGCGTAGCGACATTTTGGCAATTCTGAGCAGTGTGCAGGCGGCATACGCTCTTCTGTATCAGCCACGCTGTGCTGTTGCCCTGTTTTCTTTCAAACCAAAGCGTAAATACACGTAAAAAAATGTATCCTATCCTTGTGGCACAGCTGACACAGAAGAGCATATGCCGCCTGCGTACTGCTCAGATTTGTCAAAATGGCACTATGCTGATTTGGAGAGACACAGAGGAGAGGAATTGTTGAATAAAGTCGTTATTTTTGTTTTCTTTGTGTACAAAAAGTATTCTCGTCGCTTCATAACATTACAGTTGAATCACTGATGGCAGATGGGCTATTCTGACGATGCTTTTAGGGTGGAGTAACCCTATCTAATAAATAATCATAACAACAATTATAATGCATTATAAAACTTACTTATTTGTTGTTATTATTTATGTATGATCATTTATAACCTGCAATGAACAACATTTTAAATCCACTTAATTTCTAATGGGTTATAAGTCTCAAATCGTGACATTATTTATTTAAGATCTGCACGGTATCTTACTGATATTGCATTAAATATGGTTAAAAGCAAATGTGCCATATTACAGATTCATCTGATAAGTCTTTGTCTGCTTTAAGTAATGTAACAAGTTAACGATGGCAAGATATGAGACTTATAATTAGTGGCTGGCATAGATTAATTTTTTTAATCTAGATTAATCTCACTGTAATCTTGGAATTAATCTAGATTAATCTAGATTAAAATGGCTCATTTGAATTCTGCCGAAGGCATTCAAATTACGTTCAATAAGATGTACCTGTTAATACTGATAGAGCTGTGCTGCACTCAAACATAGTAGTTTGACGACGACTCTTCCCCTGCGCTACATTGCTTGGCCCGGCATCTTCTGCATTAGCTAAGGGATGCTTTGTGTTTAGGTGGTACTTGAGATTGGAAGAACTCCTACAGTAAACTAATTCCCCACTGCACAAGTTGCAAACAAGCTTACGCCTGTTTCACACATACTCCGTCTGCAGTGCGTCTGCGTTGCATTTTTTATTTTATTTTTTTTACGCACCCATGTTAACGGATTCCAGTGTTCACGTGGTTGCGGTCCGTCAGTGCGTTCCAGAAGCGGTGCGTCTGCAGCAGTGCAGCGATCATTTACGTACCGAGTATATTTTTGCTGTGCTGCACGCGCTGAATTAAAGTGATAGCGCATTGTTTGCGGAAATGCAGTAATTTGTAAAATGTAAACTAATTAAAGCCTACTGTTTTTCACACGCAACACATGGGTTTTTGGCTAGGTTTAAAACAAGAAAAAGAGCACCTTTAGATAAACGAGGCAACATGATATAGGCCTATGCACTTTTATGGAAGCAGAAAAACAAAGTTCATTAAGAACCGTGCGATTGCTTGTAATAAAGATTTAAATGCAAAGGCACGAGAGTCGACTGTTTCTGTCAGCGGTGCTTTAATTTCAAATATTTGCGATATCCCAACAAGAAAAGTAGGCCAATTGTTGTGTTTAAATGTTTTGCCGCTTGCTTGAGCAGCTTATTATACAAACCTAGAAGTCAAATGCATGAATAATATGTTGTTCATATTTATTAAGTTTAAACTAATGTCTATAATTGTGAAAGACTGTTACTGTTCTGTGATAAGAGTCACAATTATTATTTTGTTTTTTATTTATTTATTTATTTATTTTTAACATGGTTTGAAATATAGAATAATGAACAAATGTTGTGTGGATCAGTAGCAGACTGCAAACGCGTCCTGTGTGAAAGCACAATGAGTACGTAACGTACGTAACGCACACGGACTGCATACGCACTGCAGACGGAGTATGTGTGAAACAGGCGTGAGTCTTGTCGAGGTTTTTTTTGGGAAGTTTGGTAATTTCTCAGTATGCATACACACAGGTTCAAAGACTCGTTCTCGCCCCCCTACAGTGCTAAACTATCACTGTGAAAGTCATCATAGCTTGCGTAGTATAGACCCAGCTCCCAACCCAACTTTGAGAATAGATTAACGGCATTATTTTTTTTATCGCCTGATAAGAGTCTCACGTTAACGCAGCACGTTAACGCCGATAATGGCCCACCACTACTTATAATACATTATGGGAAATATAATCCATTTTAAGTTAAGTGGATGCATTGTGTTCATTGTGTATTACAGGTATTATAAATACTGGCTTCATAGAAAGTGTTACCTGATAATATTATGTGTATATTGCAGCTCTACCGCCACCCCCTGCTCTGGAGGAGGAAGCACCTGCTAACTACTTTAACCTGGACCCCAGCAGCTCTCCTGCGCTCATGAACATCAGCCTGCCACCTCCACCCGGACTCCCAAACCCACCCCCATCAGGTGCACTGAAATACAAATAAAGCTAAATAGAAATGTCAAAAAAAGCACATATGTGACCCTGGACCACAAAACCAGTCTTAAGTATCAATTTTTTTCGAAATTGAGATTTATACATCACCTGAAAGCTGAATAAATAAGCTGTTAGGATTGGACAATATTTGGCCGAGATACAACTATTTGAAAATCTGGAATCTGAGGGTGCAAAAAAATCTAAATATTGAGAAAATCACCTTTGAAATTGCCAATTGAATTCTTAACAATGCATATTACTAATCAAAAATTAAGTTTTGATTTATTTACGGTAGGAAATTTACAAAATATCTTCATGGAACATGATCTTTATTTAATATCCCAATGATTTTTGGCATAAAAGAAAAATCTATAATTTTGACCCATACAATGTTTTTTTGGCTATTGCTACAAATATACCCCAGCGACTTAAGACTGGTTTTGTGGTCCAGGGTCACATATGATTGATAAAATCTTAATCTAAAAGTGAAATAAAAATACATTTATAACATTCATTTTAAATATATTATTCATTTTTTATATTAATATATGTAATATTAATACATATAAAAACTAAGACTAAATAGAAATATAAAAAAACTAATAAAAATGTCAACAGCACATAATAAAAACATTTAAACTAAAATAAAATTGAAATACATTTTTTTATAACATTTCAGTTTATTCAGTTATTAAATACTAAAATAAAAGCACACTTAAGCTAAAAAAGAACTAATACAAATGAGAAAAGCACTAAACGTAATAACTAAATGACAAATAACTAAAACCTAAACTAAAATTTGAAGAAAAAAATAATAATAATTAGAAGCTCATTCAAACTCTTATATACTATATGTGACTCTGGACCACAAAACCAGTCTTAAGTCGCTGGGTTATATTTGTAGCAATAGCCAAAAATACATTGTATGGGTCAAAATTATTGATTTTTTTTTTTTATGCCAAAAATCATTAGGATATTAAGTAAGGATCATGTTCCATGAAGATATTTTGTAAACTTCCATCGTAAATTTATTAAAACTTAATTTTTGATTAGTAATATACATTGCTAAGGACTTCTTTTGGACAATTTTAAAGGAAATTTTCTCAATATTTAGATTTTTTTTTGGCACCCTCAGATTACTGATATTCAAATAGTTGTATCTCGGCCAAATATTGTCCTATCATAACAAACATATACAAATCATAACAAACTAAACATCAATGGAAGGTTTATTTATTCACCTTTCAGATGATGTATAAATGTCAATTTTAAAAATTTGACCTTTATGACTGGTTTTGTGGTCCTGATATACAGGGTCACATATATAAATACTGTCTGCTTGTGGTTTCAGGTTTTGGAGTTCCCATGTTCCACCCCATGGGCCCTCCTCCACCTCCTCCGATGGCTTTGAGACCTCCAGGCCACATCCATTATCCTTCCCAGGATCCTCAGCGCATGGGTGCGCATGCTGCCATTCGCCACAGCGATTGATTGACTCCTCATGTGGACTAGTAAAGATTCTCTCACTGCTGCGGGTTATAGATCTATGAGGGTGATGTCATCATACAGAGTGATTGACTGGTACACTACGGTATGGTCATGTGATTGGGGTTTCTATTGTAAGTGCAGTGCCACATCATCATGCTTCAGTTACATCTTACCAACAAATAGGCCCTTGTTATAAAGTTGACCCCTCTTACGCCAGACACACACTCTGCCTCCTCGTTATCATAAGCTGCCTTGTTTAAAACATCATTGTGCTGAATCTGTGGGCTTTTTGGTGAGGCAGTGCATCTCACACTAACTTGAGTTTACATTGAAAACGAAGCACCGTTTAGGACTTTTTGAAGTTTGACATGAAAAATTTAACCCATTTTCCCCAAAAAAATTTCACATTAAAGTAAGCATATTGAGTTAGTTGTTGCATTACAGTAGATTGCTGACAATTTGGGGGATAATTAATGCTTAATTCGTGCAAATGTTTATGGTGCTAAAATAGTTTTCAATTTCTTCAGTTCCTTAATTTGAATTGTTTTTGTACAATTTTATCAAAATTTCACCTATCAACATCAAAACAATAAACATAAACAAAATAAAATTACAGTAAAAAAGGATGCAACTATAACCCAAAATGTTTATTATTTTTTTTTTTATGATAGATATATATAGCCATCGTCTATATAAGTATAAAAAACAAAACATTATATATATATATATATATATATATAATATATATAATATATATTATTTTTTGATAAAATTGATATATTTTTTTTGATATATTTTGATGTTTTTTGATGTTTTCTGATATTTTTCTGTTTTTCATTGTGCTCTGAAGCAGTTTTTAATGAACTGTCAGTTCAGTGCTTTTCTGTTGTAACATGAGAAAAGGAATTCAGAAATAACAAGTACTTTTTATTGAAAGAGCCTACTGTTACCATTTTCTTTTGTGAGCATTAAACTAGCCATCATTAAATGTACCGTCTGCTCTAGTTTTAAGAAACACATGCAGCGGCCCAAAAAGTATTTGGACACTTTTGCATTTGATAAAAAAAAATATCAAAGCAGGTGCCATTTATAAAAATAAACAAAAAAAACAAAAATAACAACAAGAACATTAAAAAAAAAAAAAAAAGAGTTCGGCTTGAAAACAGTAGATATTTGATATTTAGTCATCTAATGCAATATCAAACACACATTTTCCATATGCTTAAAGTGTCTAAATACATTTTAGGGGCCCCTGCGCACACTTTAAAACACTATCTTGAACACCATTTATTTGCATATTACATGTCTACAAATTATGAAATGCCAGACGTTATTATGAACAATTGTAAGATGTAGACTGATTTCTGATTGTATAGCTGTGTTAAATGAATAGTTCATCCAAAAGTGAAAATTTGCTGAAAGCCTACTCACCCTCAGGCCATCCAAGATGTAGATGAATTTCTTAATGGGAACATATTTGGAGAAATACAGCATTGTATCACTTGCTCACCAATGGATCTTCTGCAGTGAATGGGTGCCGTCAGAATGAAAGTTTGATTTGTTTCTCACAAACACGCAGGTTTTCACTTCACAAGATGTCGTGTGGATTACTTGTGGATTATTAAGATGTTTTTATCAGCTGTTTGGACTCATTCTGACGGCACCCATTCACTTTGCAATTGTCATTTTTGGCTGAACTATACGGTTTAGGAGAGCAACCAAAACTTCTTTCATTCAGCACTAAGCTAAAACCATCTCCTCATCCTGATCATCTTTATCCTGATGCTTAATTTTGGTTTTTGATGTAAATCTAAACTTCCAGCTGCTCTCCTCTGGGCTTTCAACTGCAGGGAACATAATGACACCGGCCTGAAAGTGCAAAGCGCAGGTCTTTACGGTGCGACAGTCTTTTCCTCTAATGTTACAGGTGTGGATCAGCGCCGAGCTCACAGGTCATTTGACTCGGGCGAGTATCCGACACCCCATCCCCGCGGGGCTCTGTTGAAGTTGCGTCGTTTGGACATGGTGGCCAAGGTCATGCTAGAAAGACTTGGAGTCTCCAGAGCTTCAAACCCAATAACAGGAATCACCCTCTGACTGCGCACAGGACCTCCAAATGGCACCGCGGCTCTAAAATAAAAACCACATGAAAAAGAGTGAAGCTAAATCTACAAGTGCTCTCTCATGAAATGGCATTCATAAACCATTCCCCTCCATAATGTGGCATATTATGTAGTATTTAATGCAGTGTTATTGTAATATTTATTATTATTTGTTATTATTATAGTTTTCATTGATATTTTGAGTTAGTTTTTATATTTTCACTTTTCACAATTCTTTTTGTCATTTTATGTGCTTTTGTCATTTTTTTGCTTTTCTTTTTTATTACTATTACTATTTATGTTTAATTTGTTTACTTCAGATTTAATTAAATTTTAGTTTTTATTTACACTAGTAATTTTAATTCTTCAACTTAAACATCATTTTTTATTGTTTTTTTATTTTACTATTTAGGTTTAATTTCAGTTTTAGTTAAATTTCAGCTTTTATTTACAATTAGTATTTTTTATTACAATTATTTTAATGCTTCAACTTCAACTTATTTTATTCAACTTAAACTTAAACTTAACTTTATTTCAATTAATATTTTATTTTTATTATTATTATTTTTTTTTTATCATTTTGGTTAACAATAATAACCTTGATTCTGTGAGAACTTGGTGTAAAGTGGGTGTTCAATACCAGTAACTTGCCTAGAATAAAACTGCATGAAGTTTCAAGAAACTGCAAGTAATTTTGTTCAGTTTCAAAACTATAAGTCACTTAATGGACCCAGTCCTGCAAACTTAAAATATTCTTGCTTCTGGATTTGACTCCACGTGATGACGCAATTTTAGTTTGTATCTCAGTAATTTGATCTTCTGTATACGCAGTGTGTCAAGGCTCTGAAGTTCGTGACAGGAGAAGTTGGCGGTGCGTTTAAATAGTTCCTCAGTCATTCGCTCCTCTGTGGATCCCGTTTCAAATGGGAAGACGCAGTGGAAACATTGCAGCTCTCTTAAGTAGACTTCATAATTTGATAGTGTGGATTAGTCTTGACGGGTCTATTTAAGGCACACCATCAGCACGCATGGAGCTAATGTGCCAAAACCTCTTGGTGACCCTCAAGGCTGTTTCTCATATCATATTTTGCCTCGGTTTTCTGGTACGGCAGAGAATAAAGACTTAATCCCTCCCAAATAAAGAAACTGTTACGGGGAATCCCAAACCTACTCGGATGGCCTAACCCTACATGGGCTGCAGTATATTGTGTCCCGTTATTGTGATGCATTGATTAACCGTTTGATGTAACTCTTTCATTTTAATTTCAGCAGTCCGAATAAAGGTTTTTAATCAGAATATTTGTTGGTCATTAACAACATTCATATGATCTTATTATATTTTAAGGTTATGTTTAGTGTTAGAGCTATTAAAAAAAAAAAAAAAAAAATCCTCTAATTTCCATTTAATTTTAGGGATAGTTAATAATCTGTTCATTGACCATCTTGTGTGTATTATGTACAGAATTAACAGGAACTGAGTGAAAAAAAAATTATCCATTGCAATCTCTTTACGTGTATTAATTTAGAAGAGGTTTAGGTGGAGCTATGCAGCTTTCAGCAATCTTTTACACCAGTTCACCTAAACACCAAGGTACCAGTTAAGCGCTTTTAAAGAAGAACTCATCATTTGCAAGTCATTTGTATTTGCCATGCTTTAAAGGTCACGGTGATCTTTTAAAGGAAAACATTGATAATCATGGGAAATATGCATGGGAAATTTGCAAATATCACAATAGTACTGTATATAAATATACGACCTTAACAAAGTATCTGAATATCACTTAAGTGAATGTCTGTGTTGGACAAACCGAAAAACAGATGTCTAAAAATCCAACAGTTAATTTTAACAATTATTTATTTCACAAAAGGAAATGATACGATAGTGTTGGAATCCATGTTATGAGCTGAACTATATATTTCACAGAATTATGTCTGAAATAGTAATTGTTACTTGCTGCTGGACTGAAATTTTGAATGTTTGCGATGTACAAACGCAACCTTATTTCAGTTTCTGTACTATTTTTGTAATATAATCAAAGACTTTAGATATAGCTACCAATGTCATCATATTAATCATGAATGGGAGAAAGAGGCTTTTAAATAAAAGAGCCAATCGCCAAATGGTAAAGTCATCGCGTCACTGCAGCTGCTGTCAGAACCGTTGAGAAATAAAAAAAAAAGGTTAATGTCAGATTTTGTTCTGATTTGAAATATGGAATTTAAAAGTAAGTGTCTACATTGTTTTTTTTTCCTGAGATTTCAGAATTTCAACATTAAAGTGGCTGCCCACATGGTGCTGTTGCAAATAAGGCCGCCGGCGCTGAGTGAACAGACTTTCCTGGAAAGGTAGTCTCTTACCTGTTAAAGCACCTGTAGTTTGCTGGCGGGAGTTTCTGTGGTTCTGCAATCTGATTGTTGAGTGAAGACAGGAGGAGCTCTTCATTTTCTCCCAGGGCTTCCTGCCACGGTGAACAATAAGACTTCGGGATCACCGTGGCGTTGAATTTCTCTCGAGGGATCTCTCTCAGCGGTCCAGAGTAGCCTAAAAGGATTGGATGGAGCTTGGTGATTCACAGTCCAATTATAGAGGGAGCTTTTCTGTCCTGAAGCGCATTCTAGCATGCTGCGGCGTTTAGCTCATAGAGTTCACTCAGGAGCAGCACGCATTCGCATTAGCGGACATTCAGACCGGTCCCTTCAGGGGCCACGGGCAGATAAGGAAATGGAAACAGGATATGGATGTTTATTAAGGGCTCCACAGACAGAGAAAGAACATTAGATGGAGTTAATTAAGCGTAACAACGAGCTAATGATAACAGATCACCAGATGAGTGAAGAAAAGTGCTGCTCTAAAAGATATCGGAGATACATACAAGCATGTTCCTCGTGTTGAGAAATACACTCGTGTTTCTATGCACTGCAAAAATCATTTTCTTAATGATCAGTTTCATTTGTTTACATGTTTAAATATCTAAAAATTATTGAAGCAAGATAAATGTACTTGAGAAACACCACTACAAGATATTAAAGATGTCCAATCATGCTTAATTTTTTTTAATATGTTTCATGTTTGTAAATTATTTTGTTAATTTTAATTATATGTATGTTAATAAATGCACATTAAAGTATGTATTTTGCCTATTTTTATTTTATTTTAATATTTTATATTAAATACAATCTTCATGTATTTTAGTAGTATATATAATACAGTATTTAAGATTTTGAGATTGCATTTTTTCATATTTTAATTTTTTTAGTTTGAGTAATTTTATGTTCTGTTGTCATTTACTTTTATTTTTTTTTAATATTTTGAGTTATTTCCATTTTAATAATGTTTGTACTTCGATTTCAGCATATTTAATTTTTTATTTTCATATTTTGTGTACATTTTACATCTAATATTCATGTTTTATTTTGGTTATTTAAGCTTTATCTGAATTACCAAAACAATTTTTAAAAGTGTTAATATTTATATAGTATATATTTAATATTTAGTTTTTTAATAGTTGTTGTTACTGTTCTCAAATGCCTTTACCTTGTTTTAAAGATTTATTAGATATTTTACAGGAAAACATAAAATAATACATTAAATACTTTAAAGTTAGAAATGCATAACTGAAACTATTATAAAGTTAAGTTTTATATATATGTGTATATATATAATATTATAAACATTAACTATATTTTTATGTTTCTTTAAAAAAGTTAGCAGCGTTTGTCCTTGCAAAACTCGCTGTCATGTTGCTAAGGTATTGTGGGTGGTTACTAGGGTGTTGCTAAGCAGTTGCTAAGGTGTTCAGAGTATTTTTTGGTTCATTGCCATGCGGTTGCTAGGATATCCTAAGTGGTTGCTAGGTGGTAGCTTATTGGTCCTAGTCCAATTTCAGAGGCTGCTTTGGATTTCAGGTTTGCATCAAATCTGTATGATGCAATGAAACTTAACGAACCACATATGTGAGAAATTACAATAAATATCATTTTTGGTCAATTAATAATTAGTAACATTGGTCAAAAGAGTGTGTGTACCTGGTGCCAGCACATTTGGGCTTCCTTTCTTGGCCACTGTGTTCTTCAGGGTGGTGACGAGGGTGTGTTTACCGGCCACTGGATACAGCAGGTTTTCTTTCCCTCCCTGCATGTCTGTCATCATGTGGTTCTGGTTCTGGATTTGATTCTGATCCACGTTGTTCTGATGGAAGACGTTTAGGACAGAGCAGTCTATCCAGTGTTTTGAATGCATGAATGCATGGCCTTTAACCTGAAGTCACATCTGTCTTTTCTAATCTGTAACATTGTAGTGGAGAGTATTTCATTGGTGAAAGTCCTTCACATAAAGGATGCCCAGCAGGAGAATGTGAGACGGTTTCATTACCTCGTCAAATGGATTCCTGCAGTAAATCCAGTCCATATTCTGGGGATTTATGTAACCCAAAACACCTCGTGACCTTGCTATCTCTCATCGCTCTACTTATATGTGCTCTGTATGAACCTGTGAGTTTCTTTTTTATTCTTTTGTTCTTAGTCATGATTAACCAAAGTATTAAACAGTGTTACTTTAGTATCATTGAAATACTATTAGGCTGATCATACATGGGGCAACTTTTTGAGCAATGTTGCTTGGGCACTTTCCCATTGAGAATGGGCACAAATTTTCTATCTTCATACTTTAGATCGGTCAATCCCTGTGTCTCACCTTTTTAAACCAACAACACCAAAAAAGCCCAAAAATTTACCATCAGCATAATAATACTAACAAAATATCAAAGATATATATATATATATATATATATATATCTTTGATATACTATTAGACTGATGATACACAGTCTTAAGTCGCTGGGGTATATTTATAGCAATAGCCAAAAATACATTGTATGGGTCAAAATTATTGATTTTTCGTTTATGCCAAAATCATTAGGACATTAAGTAAAGACCATGAAGATATTTTGTAAATGTCCTACTATAAATATATCAAAACTTCATTTTTGATAAGTAATGCTCTGCCATGAACTTCATTTGGACAAATTTAAAGGTGATTTTCTCAATACACCATATTTTTTTTTTTTTTTTTTTTTTTTTTTTGCGCCATCAGATTCCAGATATTCAAATAGTTGAATCTCGACCAAATATTGTCCATTTCTAACATGTATACCAATGGAAGGCTTATTTATTCAGCTTTCAGATGATGAAATTGACCCTTATGACTGGTTTTGTGGTCCAGGGTCACATATATGAAATAGATTTTATTTTTATGTTAGTTTAGTTTTTGTTATTTTAGTACTTTTTTAAACTATAAAATGAGAAATGTTGCTTTTATCCACTATATTTTAGCTTATATTTTAAAATACAATTTTAATATTTTATTTCAGTTAATTTTTGTTATATTATAGTTGTTAATATTTTGAAATGGAAATTAAATTTGAACTTTTAGTTTTAGTTATTTTAGTACTTTTAGCTAACCATAAAACCATGCAATTAAACTGTGGTCCATAACTCTTTATGCTCCAGACATGAATGATTCCTCAAATCATGTGTGTTGTTGAGAAGAGATGTGCTTTAAATGTGTTTTCTTTTTTTTTCTTTTGTGTGTCTTAAAACAGGGTGTCTTACATATGTGATGGTGGGAGCCTCTTCTGAGTTCTCCAGTGTGAATCTCTCCACTCTCCTCTGACGCTCCTGGAACATGATGGATCCTCTGTTGGTGTTCAGGTTCAGCTCCTCCATCATCACATCCCTAGGAACGCTGATCTTCTTCCCAAGGTTCAGACCTTCACACACACACAGTCGCTTTAGTAAGCAGTGTCATTCATCCTTGATCTTCGTCAAGTGTTTTACAGTATCTACATAATTTTTATAGTAGAATTTTTGTTTTTGGACACTTTTTACTATCGTACTGAATGATTAATGCAT
This sequence comes from Cyprinus carpio, assembly GCF_018340385.1. Taxonomy (NCBI): domain Eukaryota; kingdom Metazoa; phylum Chordata; class Actinopteri; order Cypriniformes; family Cyprinidae; genus Cyprinus; species Cyprinus carpio. Next base: position 10,817,763 of record NC_056585.1, read on the forward strand.
ATTCAACATCATTCAACTTTGGTAGGGTTAGGGATTTGGTGGTGGCGTCTCATGGATAAAGATCTGGATTGATATTTTATGAGAGACATTTAAGCATTTCTAAGTTTGGCTTTACTGTCCAAATACTTTTTTAGGATCGCTCTTTTTTGACTGATCTGATCTCTTGCAGTGTAGAGGTTCTGCAGTCGTGCTTGTTGTGTTATACGGGTAACAGTGATGATTATTATTAGACTGCAGTAATGTGGAACCCTTGGAGAAGTGGACTCGCCCTAAAGTGTCATTTTCAGAAAGGGCATTCCTGCCAGGGCTCATGCTAACCGCGGCCCGTGGCTTATTCTTATAAAATTCCCTCTCCAGAGTCGGATTCAGCTGAGCTGGAGTTGCCGTGATCCCAGATCGGACATGCTGTGGCTTACGTCAACGGAAAATCACAAACAAACACACTGAGGCAAATGTTTCCTCTGAAGTGTTGGGATAGTTTCAGGAATGTTGGATGTGGAGATTTCCCTCTGTTTAAATCACTCAAGTGACTGAGAAAGAATCTGCTTTGATCTGTTCTGCTCCTGTCAATCAACTTCACCGCCTCTCATAACCAAGTCCATCCACAATCACCATATGATAGCTCTGATTATTTTTTATGATGTATTGTCATTGTGTAGGAATGTGTGTGTTTTTTGTTTCTGTAGGGCTTCAACTAAGTGTCTTTGTAGTGTGTGTGTGTGTGTGTGTGTTTATCTGGAATTCCCTACATTGTGGGGACCAAATATCCCCACAAGAATAGTAATATCAGTAAGTTATTTAATTTATATATATATATATATATATATATATATATATATATATATAATTTTTTTTTTTTTTTCTCGGTGAGGGGTAAGTTTAGGGTGAGGAATAGAAAATACAGTTTGTACAGTATAACATCATTACGTTTAACAGAATTTGTGCAGTAATCATTACGTCTATGGAATGTCCCCAGAAAACACGGAAACTGTTTTTTTTGTGTGTGTGTGTCTTACCTCCCTTTACTTCTCTGCTCGGGATCATGGTCTGCTGCTTTCTCTGTTTGGTGAGACTCTGATGTGCTGTCTGCATCCTCTTGGTCTGCACACACATCACATCACATGATTCAAATCCTGCTTATGATAAAAATCATAATAATAATAGTTGTATTATATATTTAAGCAATACTATGTAATTATAATAATAATTATTTTTATTAATACTACCAATATTAATAATTATTAATATTATTATTATTATTATTTAGATATTTTTTTTAAATTAATATCTGCTTTAGTTTTAAACTAATAATGTTTTGTAATGAAATCCTGTTTATTGTAAGTGTAACATTCGGTATATATTTGTAAAATATTATTTTTATAAAATATTTAAAAAAAATATCTAATAAGAAAATCATTGTATTAATATTAAAAAATATATAACATTTTATTTAATTAATACCAATTAAAATATAGTATTGCATAATGTATGACATACGTGTTGATTTAATTTAATAGGTAACAGTCCATATAATAATATAATAATATAAAAAATGACATGCAGGGTGTTATATGTTAAACAATGCCCATCAAAGTCAAAACTGTAGAGGGTGAATATTGACCCCTTATGAAAGTTAATTTCTGATAATACTATACTAGCTGTGAAAAGACTGAATTAATTAATGATTTATGACAAAGTCTTTTGACTGGAATTACTGTATGTTTTTTTTTTTTTTTTTTTTTGGAGCAACTTTAATTCAGATGTTCAGCTCATTTTTTTAAACTCTAAATTTTATTGGCTTAATTTATATCCTCTTTGTTATTCTGCTGTTCTAATAGAAGCTACAGGAAGCATTTTGTCATGCTAAAAGTTCAGATTTGACAGATTACATCTGATCTCAGCGTTTACACAGCTGCTGTGCAGATTAGATGACCAGACACACACACACACACACACACATACATCCCTCTTACCCAGACAAGTAAGTTTCTGGCTTACCTGAGTGTGCTGGAGAAGATGATGTTCGGTGTGTTGGCTGATCTGTGTGAGAAGACAGCAGCGTGAAGCTGGTTTCTATAGACTCATCTCAGCCCCTGCCCGATGACATCATTGCTGCTAATTTAGCCAAACGACGGGAGCTAAATGGGGCAAAGCATTTAGTCCCTGACACTCCCCTGCTGACCCCTATAATAAAAACCCGATGCCAGTTTTGCATGTGGACCAGTCAGAATGTTGTATGTCTGTGTGTATTTGTGTTTGTTGTCATTGGAGATCGTCGCTCAGTCCTGGTTAAGATCCATCTAAAAGATTCATCTGTCTTAAATGCAGCACTAAAGGCTCAGATCATTTAGTCTCAGGAGAGTTTGAAGGATCTGAGAACTATTTGAGATGGCATTGAGATTCGTGATGTTTGATTGCACACTATTTTTGGCAAATCCGAGTACAATTTGAGAGCTTAAGATAATTTTTAAATATGTCTTTTCCCCATTTGCTCTGCATTTAATCTTAATGCATGCTTTCTATGGGAAACAATTGAGATATTAAAGAGATCTCTATATGGCTGCTTTGATTTTGTACTGAAGGTAAAATAAACTTTAATTACACATTAATTAGCATGTGCATTACCATTCCTTATAATACGTTCTCAGAGATATTTCAATTAAATATTTTATTTTAAGGGGATTGGCTGTCAGAAACATTTGGGAATCCCTGCATTATATGAACAAACATTAATAAACATGAAAACAATGACATTGCACACCCAAATTCTTCCAGGTTTGAAATATTTTTGTCCAGACTTCCAGAGTCAAAAAAATTATGAATACTTTTGCCACAGTGGCATAATTGCCATTGTATGAATAATATGTAATCCATATATATATATATTTTTTTTTATTGTAATCTGATTATAAACATTTTAAAATGTATATACTCTAATAACGAATTAATTTTTGTAATCTGATTACATAATCCAGATAACATGTAATGAGTTACTAGCTAGCAGTGATCATGAATGTGTTTACTGTCACTCACTTTTGATAAATTTAAAGCGTCCTTGCTGAGTAAAAGTATTAATTTCTTAAAAAAAAAAAAAACATTTTAAATGATATTCAATGTGCATTAATCATTCAGTATCATAAGGTTTACCCTTTAGATTCTTATTTTTTGTAAAGAACAAGTGGCAAACACTTAACTACAGTATAAGCTATTTATCATGATTACTACGTTATGTAACATATTATGTCACATTTATGTCACATTATGTCACGTTATGTCACATATTATACCACGTTATGTCACATATTATATTGAATGATACAATTGTAAAATTGTGTAAGAAACTATAGTCCAGGTCAAAGGAAAGAGCAGCAAGTGTGCATGAGAGGTCTGCATCTGTCAGTACTCAAGGTCACCAGCTGCTGACATCACAACAATAGATCTGAAGAGTTTGAGTAAGTGTGTCTCTTTTTTAAATGATTCCAGCTCCTCCTGCATGATTCTTACGACTGGGACTGTGTCTGTAGGAGCAGCAAACCTCTGAGACGGGCAGACAGACGGTCAGTTCACTTCACATACTATATATTCAGATTTCATGTAGGTCAGGTTTCATCGTCATAAAAGAACAGACAAACATGCCAACTGTGATTGATTTATGTATTTTAGAAGGACAGTTATCTCTTAATGTTGCCTTTTTTTGTGTTATTCTTTATTCTTATTCTTTATTGTTTCACAGTTGCATAATATCAGGAGTGAGATTTGGAGATTCCAGACATTCAGATTTGTGTGGATTTGAAGACGTCTCCGGTGTGTCGGTGCGGTCAGGATGTACGGGCTGCTGTGTGAAAGTCTTCATGACTTCATTAAGTAGTCGTACGGTGATGACGTGTGGAAACGTGTCAGAGAGAGAGCCGACGTCAGACTGAAAGACAAATGCATTTTTTAAACATCCAAACTCACATACAAGAAACAGGCATTTCATTTATAAAAAGTGTTCATTTATAACTAATTCCTTAAATTAAATCTAAAATTATCAAGTAGAATGGGATCACTGTTGCACAAATAAACAAATAGTTATTGTTTCAGATAATAAATGCCTTCACTTGAGGGATCACCCATAATTATATTTTCCTAGGTCAAATGCCATATATTTTTTTTTTTTTTACAAATATTTTGTACACACAGTTGAAGTTTAAAACATATCAGTATATTATAAAATATTATTGGGTTAATGGGTGAAACTGTCTATTAAAATTGTCACATTGCTTTTCTCTCTCTCTCTCTCTATGATGTTCTGTGTTGTCGACGCTGTCTATCCTATATATATATGTATATATATATATATATATATATATATATGTATATATATATATATATATGTATATATATATATATATATGTATCATATATATGTATGTATATATATATATATATCAATGTATGTATATGTATATATGGTATATATTATATATATATATATATATATGTATAGATGTATATATATATATATATATATATATATATATGTATGTATATATATATATATATTATTGTATCTGTATGTATATATCTATTATTATATATATTATATATATATATATAGACTAGGAGAAACTGAATAAAATGTAACAATCCACAGGAAAAGTGATTCACACATGATTCAATTACCTGAATTTCTAATAATAATTCCTAATAAAGTCACAGTAGTCCAGTGTTCAGCTGATGTTCTGTGTTGTTGATGTGTCTCTGTGTGTTTGGCCAGGAGCAAACGTAAAGGTTGCCTGCACTACGCCATGGGTCAGCTCAGACAGATGGGAAAACAGTTCTACGACACTGACATGCATGTTGAGCAGCTGGTGGGAGATTATTCACACGTCACCATGAGGTGAGACGCATGACAACATGTTTATGAAACAGATCCATTTACCCCATGCAGATTCCATCTGTTGTGCTTGTGTTATTAAACAAACATAATTCTATTAAACAAAAATAATACAAATAGTAATCAGAACAACTGAATATTAAACAACACAGGAAGTATAAAAGCCATATACAGGAAATAAACAATAATTAATGAAACAATAATGTTTTCATTTCAGATTAAACTTTGATAACTCTGTGTACCGATATATCCAGAAAGAAGATGAAGAGGAATCGTGTTCAGACAGGTGACTTTCTCATCTCGTCTCGTCCCGTCCCGATCCCCGGTTCCCCCCCGTCCCATACAGTGATGTATATAATGTGTATCTTTCCTGATCCTCTTATGTAGGACATGGTTGTGCATATCGTGGGCTCTGGATTGGCACACCGTCTTTCGCTGATCTGGATTCCAATGATGCTTTTCTGCTTGTTCGTCGTCTTGTGGAGTTCACATGGAATATGGCAAGTCATTTTTTATATAAATATATTAAAATATTGCATGAATTAATAAAATATGAAAATATTAATATAAATTTGTAAAATGATCTTTTTGGTCTATATGATGTGATTTAATTTTTCCTTTCTTTGGAGTGTTACAAGCTCTTGGTGCCTCAGCACAAGAAGATCTGTAAAGTTGCAAAAGACTGAGTCTCAAATCCAAAGAAATATTCTTTATAAATTATAGAGTCCCGCAGTCACGACCTCCTTAAACACGCGCTTGTTCTAACACGAGGGGCCCCCCCCACCCCCCCCACATCTCTACGTCACTGTGTGGGAAGATTTGCAAATAATTCCTCCCAGATGTTCACGCAAAGAAAGAATGGCTGTTACTTTTATTCTCGTGTTGCTCCGCTGCTGCTGTGTTGTGAAGACGTTGTGTGTTTTGTTGTGAAAGCTAAACTACTTTGTTTGGCCTTCCAAAAGAGGACACAACTAGAAATCAGTGGTTAAAGGGATACTCCATCCCAAAATGAAAATTTTGTCATTATTCACTTACCCCCATGTCAGTTAAGCTTTGCTTATATACATCATTTGATAAATCATTTAATAAATCAATCAGTAGTGATGCCAATCTCTAAAGCATTAATAAACGAGTGTTGCATTACATTTACATCTTTATATTGAAGAAAATCAGTCAATGAATCAGTGGATTCTGTGACAGATCATCTCTCATCCCAACAAATAGTTTGAGATCATTTCTAAGGAGCCGGTGAAACGAGAGAGGAACCTTCACAACAGAGTGCAGAGTAAGGAAGGTCCTACTGACTCTGTGCATTCACTGAAGATCTCAGATCTACAGCTGGATCTAATGTGTTTTCTTGAGATGATTGTTTTTTTCTGTGTCTCTCTAGACTCTGATTATGAGAATGCCAATCTCTCAGCAGACGTGGATGTGGAGCTGATGGCCTTTCAGTCAATTATAGGGGTTGATTATAAAGGTCAGTCAGTTCTCACTTCTCTGTTTGGGCAGTGATTTAACCCTCATATGTCCCTCATTTCCTGTTTACAAATCTGTTTTTTGAAATTGAAAGAGTAATTGTAAAAAAATTTTAATCATACAAATAATATATCTTTTTTTTTGTTTACTTCTCATCTATACATAAAAGCTGTGTTTTGGGAGATATGAAGTACTTTTGTACCTATTTACTGTACCACAAAATTCCTCAACTACACCATTAGCTTGCATGTGAAATATCACATTTTTATGAAAAAATCCCTTGAATGATGATCTAAATTGGATTTAAGTTGTGATCTAGGTGTTAGGTGTAGAACTTCATGCCATTGCTGGTTAGAGTTTCAACTTGTAGACAAAGACCAGTTTTTGAAAGAATACAAAAAAACAATGGACCAGTATATATCCAGCAGAGGCCCATAGAGATCCATTCATTTTTCTGGAAGTGGCCAACTGCTCCTCCCACAACTTTTCTGATATGTATTTTGTAATTATATATTGAAACGTATTATCAAAAATATTGATAAAAACCTCTATATTTCTCAAAGGTTCAGAATTTGTTTTTGTTGTTACTGAATTATTTCGTATAACTTTTATCACACCTGATAACAAAAATGACACAAAAACAGTAGAACGACAGTAGAATGAATTTATGTTATGTTATGCTAACATGTCTGTGTCCTTTTTGAATGGTGTCAGATGGAAACAGAGCTAATGCAATGGAGAGCTGGGGTGATGGTAGCCGCTGCCTGAAACTGAAGGGTCAGATGAGATACATGCATCTTCCTGGGTACTCCAGTGTAAGACACAAACACACACATTTATACAGTGTGGGTGTAATTTCTGTTCATTCAAGAATTTTTGTGTATGTAAAATAATGACAGTGCTTAAAATCAGGTGCTGTTTGTATGTATGTGTGTCTGTGGTGTCTTTGCAGCATGGTGAGTTTAAGTGCCATGTTTAAGACAGGTCTGTACATCATTGACCTGAGCATGGATGACTCGAGCAGAGATCTGGTGCTTGCAGGAACTCATAAAGAGCTCAAGAGAGCCCACATACAGAGCACACATACCACACCACAGTACCGCCCCTCATCTAATCAACAAAAAAAAAAAAAATCAATATCATTATCACAATCTCATCCATCCCCATACCATCACTCTTGCACTGTGGGTGTCTGAGAAAGAATTTGGACTAGTAAGTAAAACAAAGATACCACAGTATCTCATTGGGAATCATAAAAAAATGTGTCTTTACAGTTTTTATTAATTTTTATTTCTTTAAACTACAACATCTCAATTTAAACAAACATATATACTACAGAATCTCAATCAGAAATCATCTATATCTGATCTGTTTCAGGTGTTTCCTGATGTGACCATCCTGTTCAGCGATGTGGTGGGCTTAAAAAATGTTCCTCACACCATGCAGGTGGTCTTTCCATGCTCCCACCATGGTGGCAGCAATCAAGAAAAGAAGAATTATCACATTAACAATATATATGAATTGGTCTCTTGATATCCTCAAATGCATTGTTCAAATCATCACCTCAAATGTTCTATTGATCATCTCAAACCCCCTAATAAAAAAAACAACAATACTGCCTGTGGATGCGTCTTCACTTATCAATTCACGCTTACATGAGGGTTAAATGTTTATATTTTGATTCAGATTGGGGTTTTTGAGGTTATAGAGGCCTATGCTAGTAATGTCATGGTGATCCACTATATATTGATGCTGTTTTGCTGAATTAAGTTAAATGAAATCATGGTTTGATTCATGTACCGTTTGTCAGCTACACTGATACTTAGCTCTGTACAAAAACAAAGAAAGCTGCCTAGTATTTAGACAGCATTATAAGGCATCATATGCACAGTCCAAAACAAAGACTGTTCTATAAGGTAAGCTTAAGACACTTTTTAATCTGAGATGGTGGATGATGAAATTCAGTACAGTATTTTATTCAAGAATTGAAAAAAAAAAATGTTGCATTAGTTTTCACATTATTTATATAATTTTTTTTTGTAAAATAATAGGCACTACCATTCACTAGTTTTGGAATCAGTAAGATTTTTTTTTTTTTTTTTTATGATCACCAAGGATGCAGTTATTTGATTGAGAACATACTAAAACAATAATATTGTGAAATATTATTACAGTTTAAAATAACTGTTTTCTATTGTAATATATTATAAAATGTAATTTATTCCTGTGATCAAAGCTGAATTTTCAGCATCAGCATCATATTCAGTCTTCAGTGTCACATGATCCTTCAGAAATCATGCTAATATGCTGATTTGTCATTATCAATGCCAGCATTTAGCATTCTGTGATGAATAGAAAATGCAAAAGAAAAGCATTTATTTGAAATAGAAAACCTTTTGTAGCAATATTAATGTCTTTACTGTCACTTTTGATCAATTTAGTATGAACTTGCTAAATACAAGTCTTGTTTTCTTTCAAAACATTCATTAGGTGTTGGAAAATGTCTGCTTGACAAGGTCTTTGTACTGATATTTTATTATGGCTGACATTTTGACCACTGTCATGCTGCTCTTAGGAATTCTGCCACGGCTTCTGCAACAGGAAGGTAGATGGAATGTGAAACTTCATACATAATTTGTTCAATTACTTGAAGCAGGAATGATGGTGTTACTGCAGTTTTAATCAAAAGCACCATAATATCAATCACACATTCATGTAGTTTAATTTGTTTCTAATAGGACTGAACTCCTGAACGCCTGCTGTCTGATTGACATTTGACTCTATTGACTGCCTGATCTGTTATTTATAGGAAATGCACATACAGCTGAGCAGCGCTACTTATGAGCACCTGAAAGGAAGTCACTTTATCTTCGAGAGACACGGTACCATCACCATCAAGGTCAGTCGCTAAGTAACTGGACTGGAGAATCGATACACTGCTTGTTTACCCAGACGTTCTCAAACTGGACCCCCTGAGGTCCAGTGAACTAATCTGATATCTGACAACCTTTATAACTCGTTATTTATGGAGGAAACAATGAGCAATAGCGATGCTGCTTTAGCAAACTAATAAATTCAAAACTCTTTAGTGAATTGGATTGAATCATTTTATGGTCAGTTTGACGTAATAGGGGGGTTATTGGTTTAATTTGAAAGATATGACTGCTCTGCTAACTACAGTTACTTTACTGATGTAATATGTTTTTCTCTGACAGGGGAATGTGGAGATTGAGACATACTGGCTGAAAGGAAAGTGAGATAATGATGGAAACGCTCAGGCCGCCTGCCCGCAGTTTGAAGCCCAGACCATCAGTAAAGCTGCCATCTCTGCCCCCGAACCGCCCATCGATGAGGAAGTTCTGGTAAATGCATGATATATTATGAGAAAGGGGAAAAAGTAGACTTAAAAGGACCATAGCAGTTCTCTTAGATAGACTCTGAAGCACTGATCTAACTTAAAGTCAACAGGACTTTAAAATTGAACCTAGTTACAGTGTTTAATTCATGTTCCTTGTCTTACTGTAAATCATTATAAGCCCAACCTCCCCCCAAATGCATGTGTGTATATATGTATATAAAAGAAAATAATCCACCCATGAAAAACTTAATTTAATGGTGTTAATTTACACCATCCAGTTCCTTGGTTCCATCCAATTCCATGTTAAAATCTAGACCCAACCTATAATTTAATCCTTTTTTTTTAAAGGATTTACAACTGTTTCAGCCTTTTACGGTTTTATAGTCCATCATCAGAATCATACGGCTATTGATCCGAATATGAATAGATAAGATGTATTATTTTCAATGTGTGTTTCTCTCTGTCTGTGTGTTGTTTGCTTTCTGTACTGCATAACTTGTTCCTCAGAGTGATGTAAAAATAAAGCAGGAGTGACATCGTGACTCATTTAATCACCGTTGTTTGGTATATTTCAGTAGATCACAAGCAGGCTCAATAATTTCACACATCACTTATGCTGCATTATATTATTTATGATGAAAATAATCATCCCGGTTTGTGTTATGAGACCCAGCAGAATAGAGGTGGCATAGAAAATGGTAAAGCTATATTCTGTTTTTCAACCTGTCAGATGATGTTAAAAGTTTTTCTGAAAGAAATCTCTTATGCTCACCAAAGCTGCATTTATAAAACAAAACAAACTAAAACTTTAAATAAGGCATGTTTTATTAATTTAAAAGAAATGTTTTCTATCTGAATATATTTTAAAATGTAATTTGAACCTGTGATGTAAAGCTGAATTTTCAGCATTGTCACTCCAGTTTTCAGTGTCACAAGATCCTTCAGAAATCATTGTAATATGATGACATTACTGATTATTATCTGTGTTGAAAATAGTTGTGCTGATTAATATTTTGTAGAAACTGTGATATGTTTTATTACAGTTGAAATGAACAGCATTTATTTAAAATATAAATCTTTTGTAACATAAATGTTTTGACTGTCACTTTTGTTCAATTTAATGTCTGCTTTCTGAATAAAAATTGTAATTTCTTTCACACACACACACACACACACACACACACACACACACACACACACACACACACACACACACACACACACACAGAATATATGTATATATATATCTGACCAACTTTAGAACAGCATAGTGTTTTCTTTTCTTATATATATATATATATATATATATATATATATAATATATATATTAAATATGATGACTAAATTAGTTATCAATTGATTTAATCTGCAGCTCATATTCCTCAAAAAACAACTATAACAACTAGTGATTTAGTTTCTTTCAGATGTCCTCTCCAGCAGGATCTGGAGTCTTTCTCAGATGGTGTTTCCCAGCGAGGGGCTGGAGGAACTGCACCTGAAGGTGGTGTCCTCTCTGTCCAGGCTGCAGCCGGAGTTTTGCCGCCCGTCTTTGGGTGACGTCTGTAGCGTGCAGTGGAGGCAGAAGGCGTAGAAGAACGCCACTAAGAGCAGGAAGCAGACGATGCAGAAGATGATGACTATGAGGATAGTGTGAACGTTTGTGTACGTGTCTTCAGATGGGAACCCAGGGCTGAATGTCGGGGTCACTGCAGACGTCACATTCCCACCGCTGTAGACAGACGCCTCAGAGCTGAAGTGTGCCACACTCATGATGGCGAGGGGAATTATGGGTAAGTTAATATCAGTAACCTGGTGTAGAGGTTAAGACGGATATTTAACATTTTTAAACAAGTCTCTTCTGCTCACCAAAGCTGCATTTATTTGATAAAAATACAGTAAAAACAGCAATATTGTGAATATAATTACAATGTAAACAGAAAACTGATTCAGAAAACTTTCTAATATGCTGATTTGATGCTCAGTGAATATTTCTTATTATTATAAATGTTGAAAACAGTTATCACAGTTATGAATTTTTGTTTTTTTTTCAGTATTTCTTGATGAACAGGAAGTCTGAAAATGATTTTAAAAAAAAATAATAATTCTACATATAGTATGTTCTTTTAATATAATCAGTAGCACGGCCAGCACGGCAGGTCTATACAATACTTCACAGCACATGACATTTAGTCAATTGGTTGGAAAATGTAAATTTTGATTCCAGGTTGGACTACCGGCACCCAAATTAACGACTCAGTCAAAAATCAGCATCATGTATAGTATTTCTAAGAAATTATGCATAATCTTGTTTCCTGGTCTCCAGAAGCTCTCTCATAACTGAAAGTTTGACAGAAGGCAGAATTAAATAGACTCACCCAGTCGAATGAGACTGCTGTCAGAAAAGTGAAGATCAGTCCACTTGTGTTTGCATTACAGAAGCTGCTCACTGAACGTTCCATGCAACAGGACGAAATAAACAAAGAAATTAAGAAAGGATGGAGAGAGAGGAGGGAGGAGAGGCAGTCGATGTTGCCATAGAGATGCTCACTGAGTGGATGAGAGCTTGAACGTGACATCAGCGACATGCCAGCTCAACACAGATGAGGAGACAGATAGATTATAAATTAACATAATGAGTCTGTTATTGTTATTAGAGCTCATAAAGCATGTCCATTCAATTATGTTGAGATGAGATGCAGGAGTGTATGTTTATGGGTTTATGGGATAGACAAAAGGAAGGATGGATGGATAGATGATAGACAGACGAACAGACAGACAGACAGACAGACAGATAGATAGATGTTTTATAAATCTATCCGAGAACAAACCGTTTTCTGCACCAATGACTGTGATTCTAATGTTTATTTTCTTCATCATCTGTGTTTTGGTGTCGTCTGAAGTCTGTGCTCACTGAAAAGGCAGATGGGTTGAATACGGCACATTTGTCAGTGTCTGTCAACAGCTTTGTTGTCATGCAAAGTGCATAATTGTTGCATTTTGTCTGCTGATTGAAAGACACCTGCTGATTTCTGTGTTCATTACAAATTTATCTGCTGCCATCTGCTGGATGGAAAGAAAGAAACCTGTAACATATTGAGATCTTCTTAGTGAACCGGTCGAACCAGTTCACCAAATCCAACTGAATCGTCTGGGGGCCACGGGGGCCCTATAGAGCCACTTATATCGCTTATAAGGTAGGGCCGGCACTGGCACTAATCCACAAATAACTTAAGTTATTCTGTCTATAAACGTGCCTTACACTCCCTCTGACTCGAAATAAACCAATATCCCGAGTTATTCAGTTTCTCCTAACAGTACATTGACAGAACTGCTAAAAGAGAACCGATGATGGGATGTGCACGAGCAGAGCAGCTGGATTGAATCGCATGCTGCTGGCCTGGGAGAAGTCAAGGTATGTTAAGGGGCGTAACATTTAGGTCACACGCTTGAGGCATTCGGCCAATCACAACGCATCCAATCAGACCACACCTCGCTTTTCAGGCTGATGAGCTTTGTAAAAATCGACACGTTTCAGAAGTCAGGGCATAAAGGAGAAACTATAAATGTACATTATATGGAATTTTTTTTTTTTTACTGTAAACCGCATAAACACATTGCATTACACCAAATACACAAGATAATGTTCTTTTTAGCAGCATCATATGACCCCTTTAACTAAAAAATGTTGTCACTGACAATTTTTTATCCATAATAACAAAACTATTTAAACTATAGATAACTATATCCATAGAATATGATGAGTCAAATATGTGATAAATAAACACTTTATTATTTTTTTTCTGTTTTGAAGACAAAATAAATGTAATAAGTTACTTTGATACTTAAACTAATGACACTAAAGGCGAATGTTTAAAAATGAAATCAATTACTCTTTATCAAACAAACATAGAAACAGTGGATTTAAAGGAAAATGCTAACACCTTTGGAGCACTTTGAGCTTATTGTACTGATTACATGTAAATCATGTGGTTATCGCACAGGTGATGTTATTTGCATATACAGCTTGTGCAGAATGGTTCATTTCTTCTTGACGAGGTTGTTACAAATCCAATTCATACCATCCTGAAAATACAAAGAGAAGATGAAGATTTAGATGGTGGCTGCACCAGGTAATCAGTTCTTACCCCTCAAGACTGCTATAATGTAATAAGATACAGTACTAGTCGTTTTCTAGTAGTTAGTTGATTATATCTGACCCGTTAGTTCCCCCTGCTCTCCCTCACCTGTACACCCTCTCCTGTGACCGCCGAACAGGCCTGGATCTGCCAGACTCGGTCTCTGTACGTGTGCAGGTTTAAACCCTCGGCGATCTCACTGGCCGGAGACGCAGTACCCAGATCCTGCTTATTCGCAAAGATGAGGATGGGAACACCTGCAAGGTTTTCCTCATCTATCAGCTCTGACAGCTCCTACAGACACACATGTAACACGGTCATTCAGATGTAGGTCACAATATAACCAGTGGCCTCCAAAAGTCTGTAGTCAAATGCTGCCATTCTGTCTTCTAATTTGAATATATTTACCTTCCTGAGGGAAATGTAACAGTAGGCGAGGAGTATCTGTTTTGTTTACATATTTTCGTGACTGAAACATTGACTTGGCAATTACATAGATAGATAGACAGATAGATTCAACTTTTCATTAAAATGTACAAGATCCTAAAATTGTATGTTTATTTGCAGGTTTAAACAGATTTTGGTTCAAGTATCAGACTTTTGGAACCCACTATGTTGTACCCTGTTTTAAAAGAGTAATTTAACACAGTTCACTGCTAACATAGAAGTAATAAACAAAACAAAAAGGAATTGTATTTGCATATGATTTCCTGCCTTACCAATCCTGTTTCCTCAAACCGCTTCTTGTCAGTGCTGTCTATGACATAAACCTACAGATGAACCAACAAACTGGTTAGTTAGCAAATATTGGTATTTGTTTCGTGTTATTGTGTATTCTTTCTGAATGTAGTCACTTCTCACCAATAAATCTGTGTTTTCTAGGTATTTTTTCCAAAAAGGACGGATCTTTCTCTGTCCGCCGATGTCCCACACGTTCAGTTTCATCCCATGAGAGGCCACACTTTTAATGTTAAAGCCCTGAAAACATCTTACTGGTCAACATCAACCAAAATAACTTGTATAATTTGCAAATTAAAAAATATGTTTTGGTGACGCTTATATAATAATCATATACTAAATAAAATATTACTTTAGTATGAATTAATTAATGATAACACTAAGAAAAAAAGGTTATTTTAAGAACTTAAATGTTCTTTGGGGAAACAAAAATGGTTCTTCTATAGCATTGCTGCAAAAAAAAAAAAAACTTTTTGAACCTTTATTTTTAAGAAGTGTTCCGAATCATTCACTTATGAGGTTCTGTTTCAAACTTCATGTCAGTCAGATGGTTTCTTCTTGTCTAAGTGAGTAGTTCTTGGTAAGGATATGCTGCAAACTCGACTAGAAGATCTCCACAAGCTTAAACCTGCTGGTTCATGTAGAGCTTTTCAGCAGGGCTGGTTTTGCATGTATTTAGACTCACCTGTGTTGGTGTGATGGTGCTCACATCCTCCGAGGCGAGACACTTGAGCAATGTGGTTTTACCAGCATTGTCCAGACCCAACAGAACTATCCTGAGCTCCAGCTCTGTGGATCCCCTCAGCTTCTGCATCACAGAGAGCAAACCCTAAAAAGCACAAACACTTACATTATTCAAGCATACTGAGTTTATATAGCGAAAATGTTTACTTTTCGCCAACAAGAACATTTTTTGATGAATTATTTATTAAGTATATTTTAGGGTTATTACTCAAATGTTGACATTTAACTGAAATAAAATATATATAAAATAAACTTGTTTAAAACATGTTGTTTTATTTCATCTAGTTACGGAGGCAAATTTTCTCATTTTCATTTAATGATGTACTAAAAGTAAATAAAACTAAAACTGAAGTAAAATTAATAAATGCTATGTAGACACATTTCCCTAAATGAACAGATCGGTAATGAATAAAATGACAAGAACACAACTAATTTACTAAAACATGAATTCAAATTAGAATGAAAAAAAAAATGTTTTAATAAAAACTATACAAGTGTCTCAATTATACTAAAACACGACTGGTTTAATTTAAGTCCCTAACCCTTATGAGTAATAATGATTCTTGCCTAATAATTTTTTTTTTAAATAAAATGAAATATTACCTTATAAAAATGCAATAATAGTAATAATGTTCTACTTCTAAGCAGTAAGGAAACTAGCATGCAGGGGTATTTTTTCAAGCACTGATTAAGCCTCATTCTGGGGTAAACAGATTAAGCTAATGGTGATTTGCCTTTGCACATTTACTCTAGGACATGAATTATGCATTTAAGAAAACTGCAGTTTAAAGTAGCAGTCAAATTGTTGACTATTGCATTGTTATCAGACAAAGCTTCTCAGGGTAAAACTAGTCTGCCAGGCCCCATTCATGTGGTTAAGGCTTACAGTAATGAGATTTATCTGGGTCACATGACCCATCTCTGATTGCTTTGGCCCCTTGCTTTATATAAGACAATGCTAATCATCCAAGAACATAGACTAGAAGAACTCAAACCTAAAGCGTACAGAATTTATCCAGATTACTGATGATGCTACGTTTATGTTTATTTGGCAGACATTGAATCCAAATGAATTTACATTTGCATATCCATTAAGTTAATGCATTCTTCTTCCAAAACTATCACTGTGTCCTTTTGTAATCTGGTGTAAATTATAGCAGAGATTACTCGTTTACTCTGGGATTTCTGATCACAATTTGCTGTGGTGATACTACAGAGAAAGTGACAAACGTACCTTTGGAGCTTCACCCATCTTGACTTCTGTCCCGTCCCGGTTGTCTTACATTCTTCCGTTTCAACACAGATTTATGAATGTATATTTAGATCAAGATTACCACTATGCTGACAATCCCTCTCTCATATTCAGCTGTTGTGAGTGTGATAGAGAGCTAAAATTGTTAGCTTATTTGGTGTTGGATTCTGTCAGTGAGCGTAGAAGACTTGCAGAAAGGAGGATTAGGAAAGACAGAATTAGTTTCTCTCTCCTCACCACCCCCACTGAGACTTTACCAGAATTATCTCTAGCTGTAGGTGCTGAGGGGAATCACACTGACTTACTAACCCTGCTAACTAGTACTGTTACTACTACAGTAGGTTAAAGATATAGTACAGACAAAAATGAAAATTTGCTCAATATTGACACCAGAAGGTCATCCAATATGTAGAGAGTTTTGCGAAATGATGAGAAATGTAGCATTACATCAGTTGCTCTCCAGTTGATCCTCTGCAGTGAATGGGTGCCTTCAGAATGAGAGTCCAAACAGCTGATAAAAACATCACAATAATCCACAGTAATCCACATGACTCCAGAGATCGTTTGATCTTGGGAGAGTTTGATGAAAATAATTGAGTTGATGTTGAGATTTTTAACTTTTTAATGCAGATTTTAGTATCTTGGAAAATCTGAGCATAGTTTGCAATTATTGTTAAGATGTGAGATTATTGGAGTCTTTATTTTAGGAGAATAACCAGCAAAAGCAATACTGTAAACAAGAGTCTCAATTCGCTCTCTATTCAATCTCATTGAAACAATCACGATGTTATCATTTGTGATTTCTCTCTCCTGTTCAAAAAAAAAGAAAGAAAAAAAAGAGTTCCTCTCTCTCTGAAAACACTAAAAAGAATCACAAAAATCAGCAAAGAATCACACGTCAAAGAACCCTCTGAAAAAGATGTCATAAGACAAAATCCCCTTTCACGCATACAGTCTTTATTGGTAAATTACCTTTAAGAGATCCTGTGTGAACAGGACCCTTTCAAAAATAAAGTGGAGGTGTGGTTCCGGAGGACCGCGGTGGAGCCGGAGTGACTGAGGACGAAGGCAGAGTTGGGGGTTGGGGGGTGGGGATTAGAGGAGGGAGGAGCCTGACAGATCCAGAGGGACAGAGTGATGAGGCGAAGCTGGAGGAGTGGAGTCATAAGGCAGCAGATTGTCGAAAACTGACCAATGTGGAGCCGGATGGATGAGGGAGCCTGGTGGAGCCATTGGGATGACCAGCCACATGGAGATCGGAGGGGTCGGACGACTGAGGTGGAGTCAGGGATCCTGTGGCTGGAGGCAGAGACAGGGGATACTCATGCTAAGGCAGAGCTGATGGTAGGAATCCCCGATATGGACCCGCATAGGTGAAAGTACTGTAGGCTGAGGTTGTGCAAAGGGGGTGACACACAGCAGTGGAGCTGGGACTGAGTGCTTGGTTGGAGTGAGATGAGGCGGCAGAACTGAAGAAGCGAAGGAATCCAGCAGAGCGAGCAGAACAGCAATCCACAGTTGAGGTGCCAGATCTTGAAGCCAAAAATGGAATGGCATAAGCTGCAGATTGCAGAGAGTGAAGTGAAGGATAGAAAGATAATGGGTGAGGGATTGAAAGAAAGACAGAACTATTTCTTCAGTAGGGTCAGGCTGAATGGAACCAGCGAAAAAAATTCAATTGATTCATGACAGAGAAACCAGTGAGAATTTAATAGATATGACAGAGAAACCAGCGAAAACTTAGACAATTCAGGGCTGGCTAGAACCAGCAAAGATAACAGACTGACAGGTCTAGGTGGAGATGAAGGAAATAAAGGGTCTAAAAGTAAATCTACAGAGGCCAGCTGCAGCTTACCCTCTTAGAGACAAAGATGTGGGCGGGGCTTTCCTTCATGCCCTCATACTTGGGACGAGTGTAGTTGCCGGCTCACACACCTGGTCAGACTCCTTATTGGGCTCAGACTCAGGGGCGATAATCCACGTTCAGTTCTTTAGCGCTTTGGTCTTGGCGGGCTCAGACTCTGCATCTACGGTGGACTCAAGTGATAGTTTTGTCTTGCTGGTGGAAGGCTGGCTGGGCTCTGGTTTGGGAGTGGAACCCGTGAGATCCTCGTCCACATTGAAGACGGTGAGTGGTGAATCATTGCTCACTGACACCCAAAGTGGCAAAGCTCCCCTGAGGACCTTCCCCAGACAATCTAGCTTTCATGGTGCTGTTAAGTCCCACATGATAAAATGTGATAAGGCAGTCATTCGGGTAATTAGAGTGGTAAGCAAGATCCAAAAAGTCACATGTACGGTCCTCAAGGGAGCATTCCCCCTGCTCCAGCAGGAGGAGAAGAATGGCAGGATTGTCCATAAGGCACAGAAAAACAAAATTCAACAAAAAACGCTGCTATACTTCAATTTAGATTCGGTCATCTGTCACACTGCAGTGTGTGTAATTATCCAAAAGGCAGAGAAAACGACGAAGAGTTAAATAGCATTTAATTATCCAAATAATGGCAAAATCTACACATACACGCTTACACAAACTGACGAGACCAGACATCAGACAGAGATATCAGCAGGTGAAACAAATCAAATCAAGACATATGAGGAGAAACTAGGGCCATGTCCACACATACATGTGTATTTTTATAAACAGAGTTTTTTCCTTAAAAAAATTTCTGTCCACATGAACACGCAAAAGCATGCTTTGAAGCACTGTCAAGAGCATGCCAAGCCAACAGGTGGCGATATAGTGAAAGTGAAAGTCGTGACATTTGCCAAGTATGGTAACCCATACTCGTGCACACACACAGCAGAAGTGAACACACCATTAACACACCCGGAGCAGTGGGCAGCTATATCCAGCACCTGGGGAGCAACTGGGGGTTCAGTGCCTTGCTCAAGGGCACTTCAGCCATGGGTATTGAGGATGGAAGAGAGCGCTGTTCATTCAATCCCTCCCACCTACAACTCCTGCCTGCACAGAGACTCGAACCTGCGACCTTCGGGTTACAAGTCCAACTCTCTAACCATTAGACCACAGCTGCCCCAATAATCTCAACTGGCCAATCAGAAGCCTGAAAAAGTTTCCAGTAGGTGGAGATAACAGCAAATGCTCCGTTACAAGCCAAAATCTCCGGTTTCACTGTCTACAGGATAACACTGCAAACAGCGTTTCTGAAAATCTTTACCCTGGCAGGAGCTTTCAAAAATGTTTGGTTTCAGTGACCTGGTGCTGTGTTTGCATGTGGACGAATGGCCAAACCGTGTAGAAAAAGCTGCTGTTTTAAAATACCCGCATTCGTGTGGACAGGGCCTAGAGTTCACAGACGACATGAACACAACAAAACCATGACAGTGACATTTTTCGGTAAATTGAGTGCATTATCCGTGCATTTGAAGTGCACTTTTTCTTTGTGGAATTTTCAGTGTGAACACACTAATCACACTATTTATACTACAGAACTGCATAGAACAATGCACAATAAAATAAAACAAAATCTAAATCAAAATAAGTTAGAAGAAAAACTAATTACATGTACCTAGATAAAATGTTGTGCAACACAAGAGGGTACAATAGGGAAACACTTAACAATAAGGTTCCATTTATATTAGTGCATTAACTAAGAATGAGCAGTTACAGTTAAATATTGTTACAGTATTTATTACTTTTTGTTAACTCTTTATTAACATTAGTTAATAAAAATTGCACCCAACAATTGCAACAGTTTGCACCCAAAACGGTGCTAAAATGAATCTTCCTTCATTTGCTATTTTCACTGATCACTGTGGAGGACTGCTATATATCACATTGTTCATTTCTGCATGTGTTTTTAGGATGACTTAACAAGTTAAACTTGAAAAAACCAAGCCATTCCATTCCATAGCCCTCTATTCAGTGAGTCAACTTCACAACAAATCATTTATCAAACAGAAATAACTAAAGCAAGTAAAAAAAAAAAAAAAAAAAAAAAGTAAACAAAACTTATTTTAATTATTTTGAATATTTACTGTAATCCAAATGGATGGAAATTTTAAATGCAAGTCAAAAACATAAATCTTAAAATTTAGGTCTAAATGTTCTTTGAGTGTAGAACTGTAACAGCTCTGAATCAGGAGCTTCAGTGGTAGAAATGCTCTCTTTCAGTGGTAGCTACTGACGGTGTTCACAGTGCTTTGGATGTTCTGCAGGTTCTGCTGTCTTTGTCTCTTCCTGGCCTGACTCTTAGCTGAGAGAGAGAGAAAGAGAGAGAGAAACATGGAGATGGTATGAAATACATTAGGACAACATGCATCTGTTTAATTGCAGAAGGTTATAAATGTACCTTGTCCTCTCTTGAGACTGATGTTCATGACTATTGCAAACAGCATGAGGAGAGCAACTGCTGCTCCGACACAAATCAGTAAAACCATTATAATATCACCATCTGACAACAGAATAAAAACAAGTGTGACATTAGAAATATTGTCCATCCATCCATCCATCCATCCATCCATCCATCCATCCATTCAGGGCAGCTGCTGGCCAAATGGGTGCCCTAAGCAGAATAGTATTTTTGTGCCCCCTCCAAAAAAACAAAACAAAACAAAACAAAAATAAACACATACTATAAGGGGTCAAAATAGAACTTTAATAAATTATAAAAGTAAATAAATAAATTGTAATAAATTGTATTATTTATAAATTACAACTGTAGCTCTAGGCGGTTAGCTATGGCTATGATTTTATTAATACCGTTGCCTGATTGATTTTGTAGTCTCAAGCATTCAGAAATCACACAGAATAAAATTAAGCAGTTTTACTACTATAAAACCATGGTTAATTTTGGTAAGGGTTGTGATGTGCACATGTTTTTGTTGAAGAAATTAAAGAGGCTGTAGCATTTCTATCACAAAAAGATTGCCAAAAATTTAAAATTAAGTTTATATTTGAATTAAATGTTTGGCTAATATTAAACAAGGATTTGATTGTCCTGTAAGTGTAACAACAGCAGTTATTAGGGCTTTGGTGTCCTTTGCAGGCATTTATAATAGTGTAAATTGTTTATTTTGTATTACATTATGTATTGTAACAGTGTTATTCAATGAAACCATATAATTATTATTAAATAACCATTCAATATTGCCTCATTGTTTTTATATAATACATTTTAAGTCATGAAAACTAGATTATTAAATCAGATGCGTTGTTGGTGGTGGTGAATTTATTACAGACATTAAAGGGATACTCTACCCCTAAATGAAATTTTTGTCATTAATCACTTACCCCCATTTTGTTCCAAACCCGTAAAAGCTCTGTTCATCTTCGGAACACAATTTAGGATATTTTGGATGAAAACCTGGAGGCTTGAGACTGTCCCATAGACTGCCAAATAAATAACAGTGTCAAAGTCCATAAAAGGTATGAAAGTCATCTTCAGAATACTCCATCTGCCATCAGACGTGCAATCTGTGTTATATGAAGTGACGGGAACACTTTTTGTTAGCGAAGAAAACAAAAATAACGACTTTTTTCAATAATACCCTTGTCAACAGTCTCCTCTGTGTCTCTCCATATCAACGTATACTGCTATGCTCTTCTGTATCATCCACGCCACAGGGATGCGCTGTTTCTACGTGTATTTAGCTTTGATTTGAAATAAAACAGCACATTTTTGTGGCTCGGATGACACAGAAGAGCATACACAGCATACGTCTCAAGTCTCAAGCCTCCAGGTTTTCATCCAAAATATCCTAAATTGTGTTCCAAAGATGAACGGAGCTTTTATGGGTTTGGAACAACATGGGGGTAAGTGATTATTGACAAAATTTTCATTTTGGGGTGGAGTATCCCTTTAGAACACATTAACGTCAACAGTCAAAAAAGTTTCACAGGATTATGAATGTAGCTGCCTGAAAGTGATGCACGGGCTTCATCTTGGGCTTTTTTAAAAAAAAAATTCTGCACTGGACTGCGCTGGTGTATTTTCCCTGATATAGCCTAGTTGTCCATTAATTAGGATGATCATTTGTATTCAGCCGCAAACATGAAGTGAGAACGAGGGAATGGAGCGTTACATGTGCTTATACTGCTTACTGCGTTCATTATAAAATGCATTTTTTATAAATATATATATGTTTAGATTTTTTTATGTATATGTTAATATTAATATAGAACAAAAGTTTTTTTTTTATTTTGTTTTTTTTGAGCAACTGGTATGGTGCCATACCCCACCCCCCTGGGGAGTTGGTGCCCTATGCAAACTGCGTACTCTGTGTATTGGAAGCGGCGGTACTGCATCCATTATATTTTCATGTATTATATCTAAAAAAATATTTTATGTAAAAAACAACAATTGTAAAATAAAATATTACAACTAAATGAATGTCATAAACAATTATTGCTCTTCAACATTTACTATTTAAAAAAAAAAAAGTTAGAAATGATGAGCAGTACAATCACCTTTTACGTTAATTGTAATAGTAGAGTTGAAGTTCCCACATATACTACTGACGTTGCAGCTGATGACTGAGGTTTTTTTAATGTACTTGATATGAAGTGTTTTTGTATTATTTTCCTTTTGCTGTAACACATCGTCCACTAGCCAGCTGATGGAGCTGTTGGGAACATTATGAATGCAGGTCACAGTCACCGACGTATCCTTTTCAACTGAGGTGGAAGAGGGGCACATGGTCACATTCAAATCTGGGAAGGAGAGCAAAAGATCAAAGGTCATCATATATTTCATCCTTTTACAAATGATATCTGACAGATGAAGTAATTTTCTTCATGAGGGTTTATCTCTAACAGCACTGATTTGATCAGTGTTTCAGTCATTAATGCACAGTAGGTGTACCTTTTATTGTGCAGTTTTGCAGAACATCTGGGGAAAGGAGAATGGGAACAGATTTAATGCATTCTCATTAACTGAATTATTTTTCTGATAATTAATTTTGTATTTTTATATTTTCAGAAATCTCCCATTAGTATGGAATCTTGTTTCTGTTACAGGATAAAAACATACAAAAGGTAATTGCAACTTTTTATCTCACAATTGAGACTTGTGAGCTATAAAGTCAGAATTATAAGAAAAAAGTCAGGATTATGTGGTAAAAAAATTAGAATTGCGAGAAAAAGACAGCATTGTCAATTAAAAAAAAGTAAATTACCTTTTTCATTTTTATCCCTTGGTGGAAACAAAAAAACAGAAATGTGTGAGATGTAAACTAAGAATTTAAAGGAAAAAAGTCCGAATTTATATCTCGAAACTCACACTTTTCTCACACAAAACTAAAATTATATATCTCAAAACTTTTTTTTTTCAGAATTCTGTTTACATCTCAGAATTGCGAGAAAAAGGGATAATTGTGAAATGCAGAATACACTGTGCAGGTTCTCTGCTGTATTTCTACCTATAGGTTCATCGCACAAACATGTTGACTGTTGACATGCTTTACGCTGTCCAATGCCTTCACCTACTGAGAGAGAAAAAGGTGATAAAATATATTTGATAAAGTATTAACCTCACAAAATTTAAAAATTAAGTTCATGTTTGTTTTCTTTTATCATATGACAGTTGGTAATAGGGGTGAAGTTCCATAACCTGAAGAACTGATCATTTATTTCCAATGTTTCTTGATTATCTCTTCTTACTTGTATTTTATCGTTAAATAAAAAAATATAGTTTCTTACTGACAATATCCTGATTATCCTGAGACACTTTCATTTCTGATATTATCTTCCAGGAAGGGACATTAATTTGGTGGGAAAACAATGGCACAAGCATCACTATGTATTGGTGATTTCTGTAATTGTTGTGTATTACAGTTAGTCAGTTATATTGTATTGAAGTTATTTCAGAATGTTCATGGTTCAAAACATGGTTAAAAATGTAAAGATTAACATTAAAAATGGCCACCCTCATGTAAGCTAACCGTTAACCCCTCTTTAACTAAACCCCCCTTGTCCTTATTGTTAACTAAAACTGAAGCTAAAACCATTAAAAGCATATTTATTACTTGAAATGAAATAAACATTAACTGAAATAAAATAAAATATTAAAAAACCTGAAAAAAAAAACAAGACACTTGTCTAAACTAAAAGTTTAGAGTTTTTAGCTTGTAACAAAAACTCATAAAATGACAAACAACAACAACAAAATAACTAAAACTTTCACTAAAATTAAAATGAAAACAGAAAATAAATGCCTCTCACTCATCGAGCAATAGCAGACTTCAGGTTAGGTTTCATTTTATCAGACAATATGGAAACCATTCTGTCATCTTGTCATTGTGTAAAGTACTTTATATTAAAGCTATAATTAATAAAGCTGTGTGTCTTAGCTTGACCAGAGCAGATCATATTGAAATACTCACAGAGATGAAGACAGACGGTGATGAGCAGATTTCTGCTAAACGCTCTCATGATCGCTTGTCCTGACATGAGAGGAAGATGATTCAAAAATTCAAAATCAAGATTTATGTTATTTAACATCTGCTCTTAGTTTTTTCTCACTGAAATTACAGCATATTTTCTATATTTTTAAGAAACTAATAACATATAAATAAATAGTGTAGGATTTACTTTAGCAATTTAACAATTTAACCTCAGGAATGATAAAGTTTAAATTCCACAATCAGTTACAAAGAAACAGCAAGTACCATTGAATTAAAAGTGAAATTTTATTATTATTAGTATTTAGTATAGTAGTATTCAGTATATTAGTATATAGTATTTTCTTGTGAAACATACTCAATTAATCTTTATATACAATATATTTAAATGTATTAAATTTATATACAATTTATTAAATTTAATTTAAAAACAAAGAATAATTTTCACAATATAGGAACTTCTTTGACGTAAAAATCTCTCTGTTCATTTTTAATTTTATTACACATGGTATTAAAACAGAATCTTAAATGACACACACATTCTCTCTTTTATAGAAAAATAACTAAGATGCAAATAGAGTATATTTTTTAAAATTTCTTTACCTGAAATTTTAAGGTTGTATATTTCAGATGTGATAGTGTAAGGTGTCAGGAGTGTCTCTGACAGGACAGCTCTGTTCATGGACATATATTTACACACAGATAATCATGCAAAACGCCTCAGGCCTCTGACTATTTTGCTTAAAGTGATGCACGCAGGATTCTAGAGCTGTTGAATATAAGACAGAAACCATTTGGATATCTGTGTTTCATTTGACATGTAAATTAAGTTTGTTTCAATACCATTTGTAATAAAATGAAAGGTATCTTTATTTACTCAACAGAATAGAAGTTATGTTGTGTACTAAGCAAATAATTAAAAATGTTATGCTAGGCATTTGTATTCAGTATCAACATAATATACATAAAATAATATCCATAAAACCTCTTAAACTTAAACATTTTTTACTTTTACAACTGTATAAAGAAATAACAAACCTGATACAAAGACTGCCATCAGATGGCATACATTAACCATCAAATGCCCTATACACAGTAAAAATATTAGACATTGCCATGCTATTAACTGCAATAAATCATTTCTGTGTGTTGGTTTGTTTTTCTGTTTAAAGCACACTGCTGTGTACAGCTCATGTAAATCAACCGAGCAGGCCAAAGAACACATTTTAATCACCACACCGTTAATGTTTAGTAAAGGGTACCTCATAGAGGAAATGCTATAAGTTTGACTGTAAATTTATCATACACATTATCATATTTTCAGAAATTTCATCCCATGATCTGATCAGCTAAATAATAAAAAGCACTGTAAAAATATGCCCATATAAAGATCTTGTATAAAAAAAATAAAGAAAATTAAAATACTTTTATTCTGACTTAGCAACCGGTCAGGTCAAGTCAAAGAACTTCATGTAGCTTTCTGAAGCCGGCAGGGTAAGAAACTCACGCATAATCATAATCCAGAACCAGAAAAATCAAATTTAATTTAATTTACTTTCTGCGCCGAGTCTATTTTTACTATTTTGCTGCACCCATCACATAAAACGTAAAAACACATTAAGTCATTATAATCCGCAATTATGTCCCCACTGGATGCAACAAATGCCTCGTTTGTAATGGGTTTTATTGTTACTGTCTTGTCACGCCGGTGTTCTGATCGGGACACGCATCACAGTATGGTGAGGGGCGTAACATTTCCGTCACAAGCTTGAGGTTATTGGGCCAATCACAATGCACAGGATTGCTGGCCAATCAGAGCACACTTCGCTTTTCAGATCAATGAGCTTTGTAAAAAACAATGTGTTTCAGAAGGCGGGGCATAGAGGAGAAACAATAATGTACAGTACTTGGAAAATAATGTGTATTTTGAACCTTAAACCGCATAAACACATTTCATTACACCAAATACACAAAATAATGTTCTTTTTAGCAGCATCATATGACCCCTTTAAAAAAAATGTAAATAATCAAATCTCTCTCTCTCTCTCTCTCTCTCTCTCTCTCTCTCTCTCTCTCTATATATATATATATATATATATATATACACACACACACACACACACACACACACACACACACACACACACACACACACACACACACAAACACGTTTAATATATTTTTGCACTTTTGCACTTTTTGCACTTATTGTTTTTTTTTTTTTGTAATATTTTAGCCCCAAATTTCTCAAATTGTTTTTGCATTTTGTTTCTTATTAAGTTACATAAGCTAAGCAAAATTGTTAATGTTCAAACCTTTGTAGTTCATTAATTTATTATTATTTCCCACAGTAATCTGTCTGCTCTGGTTAACTGCATGTGTGACATCACAGTATGACAGATACTGTGAAAAATATTGCTTAATTTCTGTCCACATGAAAGGACGTGGACGTTTCATTGTGCAAGTTTTCAGTCCTGTTGTACTTGTTTTCATACTGCTTTAGTAACCAAGAAACTGGTGGTTTTACTGGCTGTTTAAGTACATTTGTGGCTCCTGTCCTAACGGGTTGAGGTAATCCGTCGTGTTTGGTTACTTGATTTTCTCATTTGTTCATTTAAGGTTCATTTAAGTGGATAAGCGTAGGGGTGGGTGGGCCATAGCGTAGTTCTCATACCACACAAAGGGTTGCTTACAATCAAAAAAAAAAAAAAAAAAGGGTTTGTCAGAGTAACCACAGTTCCTCTTGTGGTGTGTTGCTATGGTAAGACTTCCCTTTGAAACAGGAAATGACAGAGCTGTAAGAAGTGTAGCAGTGTAGCTGTTGAGGGAATCAGTTTAGAGCGACGTCCTTGGTGTGGGCAGAGTCGAACCTACCCTGATGTGGCCATGTCCAAGAAAATGAACACTCTGGCCGTGCCAGCGGGTCAGATGGTAAGTCTGGTTCAGGCCTACTGATGTTTTTTCTCCAGCTCAGAGATGCAGCTTCACTGATTGGTTCAGTTTGATGGGTGTGTGGCAGTGTGCATATGTTAAGAGTTGTTTTATTGAAGGGTCATGATCATGCGTTTAATCTTCTGTTTAGCTGTACATCAAAATATCCATTGTGGCAATTAACACAAGATTTGATGAATGAATAGTTGCAGTCCAGAAGGTGAATTCTGGTTTGTGGTGTTTAGTTGAGCGCTGCAGCCATGAGAAATTTAGATTCTGGCACAATGAGATAAGTGAGCATTTTGAGGTGTCTCAAATATGTTGCTGTTGATTGATTACAGGTGTTTTCTTCTGGTTGGCTTGTTTAACTAGTCTTGAGCAGTTTTTCCATCCACAAATAGTCAAAGGGGACTTTGCATTTGCAAATTGGTCTGTTTGTGTTTGATTTGAGGACAAAGTTGTCCCCAGAAGTTCAGCTGAATCTGATAAAGCAGCTTTGGAGGAGTCTAGGGATGTCTTCTGAGGCAAAGATGATTCATAATTAGAATTAGGTAATTGGTTCAGCTCCGCGGGAATGCGTGAACTGATAAGATGCATAGCTTGAATGCAATGTAAATTGCTTAGGACAAGTGTTTGCCTAATGCACACAAGTAAACATAATACTAAAAATTCAACAGTTTTCTTTCAGGTAAAAGGAATAGTTCACCCAAACATTAAAGTGTGCTGTAAATGTACTCAACCTCAGGCAATCCAGGATGTAGTTGAGTTTGTTTCTTCATGGAAACAGATTTGGAGATATTTAGCATTCCATCACTTGCTCACCAGTGGATCCTATGCAATGAATGGGTGCCGTCAGAGAGTCCAAACATCTGATAAAACATCACAATAATACTCAATCCATACAACTTCAGTCCATAAATTAACATTTGTCAAATGAAAAGCTGCGTGTTTGCAAGAAACAAATCCATCAAGATGTTTTTAACTTTAAACCACTGAACCTCCAGTGAAAAAGTTATTTAAGTCTGTAATGTAATAATTAGCTTTAAATAAAGTTATGCTCATTTAGACAGCCATGTAAATATATGTTCATTTAGCTATAGTTTGGGGAAAAACTATGGTGGCCGAGAGAGCTCAATGCGCTGCAAATAGAAAAAACACCTGCAAATTAAGAAAACAACTTCATCAATTTGACAACACACACACTGCAAATACTCACAACACAACCAAATAACGAAACGCGCTGCAAATAGAAAAAAACACCTGTAAATTAAGAACATTTGACAACAAATGCACTGCAAATGCTCACAACACAACCAAACAAAGAAACGCGCTGCAAATAAAATTTTTGTTGTGAGCATTTGCTGTGCGTTTCTTTATTTGTTTGCATTGTGAGCAATTGCATCACCTGCTGTTAAACTGATGAAGATGTTTTCTTGATTTACTGGTGCTTTTTCTTTTTGCATGTGTTTTCTGAAGTTGCAGCGCATTTAGCTCTCTCAGCCAATGTAAAAAAAACTCTCCCTAGAAGTGCAGTAAGTCTTACAGAATCCCTTTTTTTGCCTTTTTTTAATAAAAAAAAAAGAAAAGTTATAGTTTATAGATATTATAATCATCTTAAATAAAAAAAAAAATGTATATATCTATGGTGTGTCTTTATTTAGATGGCTTGCCAAATCATGTGTTTAAGAAGAAAAGCGACTGCATGATGAGCCGCTGAGAAAATCAGTATTTCGCAATCAGGTTTTCACATTGTTTCCATGGCAATGAGACTTTCAATCACACAGATGTGTGTTTGCCCAGTGGGTCAGCTGAAAGCCAATCTTTCTTTTTTGACATGCTGTCATGTCATGTCTCCTAATGATTTTTTTTAACGTCAAACACACCCATTTCCTGTGTAAGTCTACAGCTCAGAAAAAAAAAAAAAAAAAAACCCTGCAGCTGTTAAAATGTGATTTCCTGTGATGCATTAATTCATGACTATGATACTACAGGCCTCCATTGATTTCATGCTAGACTGATTGTGTTTATTTGCTCTTGCAGACCCAGGCGGTTTCTGATGGGGGTAAGTGTTATTTCTTTAAAAACGCACTGTTCTCGTCAATCTTGTGCTCCTACCACAAGTGGGTCACCCAGTTCATCATGTCAACCACTCAAGCTACTTTTTTTGTGAGCATCATCTCCATCATTTCCATACAGAGCTCAACTTCAAGTCATCCAGTCGTGGCAGCAGCTCCAGCCTATCAGAGAACTCGAGCAGGTCAGGTGGTCCTCAAGGTGCTGATGGTCCAGCCAGTCGGGTGGTCAGCTGGGCGGTATGTTTCGAACGCCTGCTTGAAGACCATGTCGGTGTGCGGTACTTTACCGTAAGTTTTAATGCTCATCATTGCTATCTCTGACTGCTTAAACCCTGTAAAGCTTACTCTAATATATCTAATATGCATATTTCTAAGGCCTCTAAATGCTGAAAAACCTGTTGTACACAATCTACTACATGCAAGTAAAAGGTATTTTAGTATAATTGTGCAAACATCCACCTTCAGCTTATGGTTGATGTGTCTTTTTTTGCTGTGAAATTTTAATATTACTTGATTATCCAGACATCATTATTTAGAAAAATCAGTGAGTCTCAAATATAATCATGAGGCTTTTGAGAAACATTTAATTGTTCATCTCTCAATCATCATTGTATGGCATTGCATTTTATGTTTTGATCATAAAACTAAGTATTTAAATGTCATCTTAATAAGACATATTATTGGCGATATAGAGCGACCACTGTTATTTATATCATTTTGTTTTAAAGATCTCAATGATTTACATTACAAGCTTCAGAATTTCTTCACTTTTTGATCATATAATTATCAGCATCTGCACCAAATTGAATGTTTTTGCTCAGTTTGGGCCTTGAATAAAATTGAAGTGTTTTTTCTTCAAGTGTGAGCTCCATATTCTCACTTATAAATAACATATAGTTTCCATGAACATTCAGAGATATACCACACCATATATACAATATTTATATCATTGTTAGTGAGTTAAACAAACCTCTTGATTGTGCAAATGATATGAAAGCTATTACTTTTCAAGAGATATGGCTTTCTCTTCTGATATAAAATGAACAATTTGTGTTTTTTTTGTTGTTGCTGACAGTGGCATTATACATCAGCATAATAAATTATGATTTCTTTTACTCGCGTCCAAGCAGTTGATCAGGATTTCAGGTTATTAAAACTAGTTTTATGTGCCAGCATGTAGCAAGTTAATTACAAATGTTACTGGTCATGAAAAAAAGGAAGCATTCATTTGTAAAAACACATCATTTACACCTAGAGCTTCTGTGAATTACATGTGTGAATGATTGAAGTTTTTTGGTTCTTCTCTTTCTTTTGGTCTGACTGCAAACACGTCTCAAAGGAGTTTCTCAAATCAGAGGTTAGTGCAGAGAATATCCTATTCTACCAAGCCTGTGAAAAGTTCAAAAAAATCCCACCTACTAGACTGGAAGAGGTATGTGATTTTATTATTATTATTATTTTTTTTTTGACTTTAAAATTGAAAATGTTTAATGGAATTTAAAATCAATTTTATAAAATTAAAAATTAAGTTAAATTTAAATGTATGCATTTAGCAGACGCTTTTATCCAAAGCGACTTACAGTGCATTCAGGCTATCAATTTTTACCTATCATGTGTTCCCGGGGAATCTTATAAATTTTTAATAATTTTTTATAAATTTTTTATTTTTTATAAATCCCATTTTATAAATAGGAATATTATTTAAACCCATTTAAACTTAAAATCTCATTTAAATTACATTTTTGTATTTTTCAAGATACATTATGACTTAAAATGAGTAAGAGATTTGTATAAATTAATTTTTTTTTTAACTGAATGTTCAGTAACTGGATTTTTAATCAGGACAGTCTTCTTAAAATGATCTGGGGTTAATGCCTTTCTCAAGGGCACAGTAGCAGACTATCTCCATAACACTCCATCAACATTGTAAGCAATTGATGCTATGCAACAAAACTAGTATGTGACG
Organism: Cyprinus carpio; assembly: GCF_018340385.1. NCBI lineage: Eukaryota > Metazoa > Chordata > Actinopteri > Cypriniformes > Cyprinidae > Cyprinus > Cyprinus carpio. The sequence goes on from NC_056585.1 coordinate 10,849,682, forward strand.
CAACATCACTTGCTTGTAGTGTAAAACAGATCCCTGTACCTCATTTAATGGTTTGAATCTGAGCTGAGCATTTCTTTTTGCTGTCTTAGTAGCCCTGCTTGAAAACCTTAAGGGTTACCACAACAACATCCCAGCGTTATATCCACTAGACATGCCATTTTTGCAAACTGATTTGAGTTTGAGTATTTGTCATCTGCATCTGCACTTTGATTCTTCTCCGTACGTCATAACTAGAAATCAAAGAAAGATATCACCCTAAAACTATTGCATATCTCCCATCAGCTGAAGAAAGAGGCGCGTTCAATCTACGACAGTTTTCTTTCTGAAAGCTCTCTGCATGCAGTTAATATTGACGATACGGCCCAGATGGAAGAGAGCGCCTTGGAGACACCTACACTCAACATGTTCGATAAAGCACAGGCACAGGTACACGCTAGGGGTGGGTGGTATGACAAAAATCATGGTAATTTTTTATTTTTTTTTTGCTGTAAATTTAATGAGAAAAAGGAATTGTATATTTAGAGACCAAGCACTGCATAAAGTTTGTCATTGCAACTGCTTCACTTAAGTTCTGACTACAAATACTCAAAAAGAAAAAAAAAAAGAAAAAAAAGAAATCTCAAATGATTACTGTAACTGTGGTTTAATTTCCCCCCCACCATAGATCTTCAAGCTGATGAAAATGGACAGCTACACGAGGTTTGTCCGCTCTTCGCTGTACCAGAACTGCATGCTGGCTTGTGTGGAGGGTCGTCCTCTTCCCAATATTGGAACCCCGGAGCCCAAAAGCAAAATGAACAAAAAGAGTGCAACCCCACCTAGTAACAGAAAGGTAACACATTTAAAATCCATTCAAGACTTGAGAAATTACCTAAAGTTTGGGGTCATTTGATTTTTAAATATATTTTAAAGTCGTTCCTGTGACACAAACCATATCCTCACAAGGCCTATCCAATATGGAGTCAGACTGTTGACTAAAGGCAAAAGGTTTGCAACTTGACCAAGAGCTGACATTGTCAACATGTAAAGTGACCATAAAAATTGAAACAAGGTCACAATTATACACTAGTTCAGTCTGTTCAAATATAAAAACCTACTAATTACGTCAGACATAATATACAGTTCAGCTCTTAATATGGATTTCTACACTACCGTTCAAAAGTATACATTTAAAATAACTATTTTCTGTGTGTATATATTATAAAATGTAATTCATTGCTGTGATGCAAAGCTGAATTTTCAGCATCATTACTCCAGTCTTCAGTGCCACATGAATCATGATCCTTCAGAGATTATTCTAATATGCTGATTTGCTGCTCGAGAATTTCTTCTTATTATCAATGTTGAAAACGGTTGTGCTGCTTAATATTTTTGTGGAACCGTTACACATTTCTGATTGGTACAGCCTGTATCTTGCCAGAAAAAATCAAAACAGTGCTTAACAACTTGAATCTCAAAAATGTGCGGTGCTTGATGTTATTGCCAGGGGCGGAGTTACTGTACCCATTAGGCAAAGTTAGGCGACTGCCTTGATCCCCCAAAAGCCTAGGGCCCCCTAAAATTCTTTTCATATATGAGATGTGCATTAAGCGCGGACACACGAATGACTGCTGTTTATGGTGTTTATTACCACGGCAACCGTCTGCGTGTCTGAGTTGAATGTGCTTCTTGTGTATCCTGCTTGTAGCAAATGAAAGTATTATGCATCTGTAGCTGACTGTAGCTGAGGTCTCTCTTTCCCAGCGTGCGCGCACACTTCTCTCTCTGTGTCTGCTCTGTTCAGCGAGCAGCAGTTAAAACACAGATATGTTGATTCTCTAATTTTACATGCAAGTGTAGCTTAAATCACAGCACAAATATTGTCTTTATCTCATGTGTAGCCTATTTGATTTTATCAGACGACAATGCGATTATGAATCAGGATTTTTGTGCAGATTAACATCTTGGAAGGGAGAGCTGGTTATATAGTCTTAATGGGTCACGTTTCAGTCACTATTTTATATTCATCCTGTTGTCTGACAACAGAAACAGTCAAATATATCAATGAAAACAGTTTTGAGAATGTATCTGCATCAAAATACACTATGTGGCACAGAGAGGCAAACAAATGTAATAATAAATAATAAATGTACATTTTGCATGTTCAGAAGAAGTGAGCTGCCCTGTCATGCGAAAATGTAAAAAGTTTTGTGTAAGTAAATTGCTCAGTGCAAAGAAAGAGAAGTAATAGGAATGTGGTATTTCTATGTTCTTTTTTTTTTTTGTCTAATAGACATGAACAAGTTCTTTAAAAAACATCTATGACCTATGAAACATGTCTCCTCTTAATGCTCTGTTAACTCTGGTTTCACTAATAATAAACATATATTGCATAAAGCATCCATATTTGTCCATGCACATGTTGATTAGAAAATTAAAAACTTGAAGGCCCGGTTTCACAAACGGGGCTTTCTTAAGCCAGGACTAGACCTTAGTTAAATTAAGATATTTAAGCAACTTTTACAAATATTCCTTAGGAGAAAATGTATGCATCTTACAGGTATGCATCTTGACACAGAACAATGTAAATACATACAGTAAATGTGTGCAAATGTATAGGGCCCCATTCCTATATTTGCCTGGGGGCCCCAATTCACTAAATCCGCCCCTGGTTATTACATTGGTTGGCAATACTCAATTAAAATGGAGTGAGCTATTGAGACTAGTACAAACTTACCATCATAAAATCTAGTTTGCATGAAGAGTTAATCACATCTGCATCTATATGGTAATTAACCTACATCGAACAGATTAAACCCCAAACTTGAGCTATAAAATGCTTAATTTTTCTTGATTCAGACTGTGCTGAATAGAAAGTGTTTGCATCTTGAATCAGGGCTGACAGATGTCTTTTTTTTTTTGCTCCTCTGGTTTGTTGCTTCATAATGTCTATATTGCAAAATATCTGTAGTGCTTTTTCATTATATCTTCCGTCGAGTTTAGTGTGTGAAAGTTGTTAATATGGATCATGATATGAATCTGCATTGCATAAAGTGCAAGTGTGAGCTGTTTAAAATGGCCTAATTCGTTGAGAAAGTTATGTCTCTCCACATATGATGCTGGGTCAGTGAGTGGACAAAAAAGTCATTATATATGTGTGTGTTTTGGAACAGAGTGTTGAGTTGAAAGTGCCCTCATCAGACAGCAAGACCAACAGGAAGAAGAGGTTAGAGAAGAGAGGCTCATGGGGAGGTATAGTTTGACTCAACACTTCTCTATCTGTGCGGTATCTTTGTGGACGACTTTGCAGTGCATGCCATTGACTCAAAAAGAGTCGCTCTCATGAACATGCACAGATCTTTTTTATTGCAGTGTAACATCTCATATGTTTAAATATCAAGAACCTTTTGATTCTCCATTTCATGACCCCTTTAATGTTTTTTTTTCTGTTTGCATGGTTTTCTTCTGTGTGTATTTGAACCGGAACTGTTCAGAATTACGCTAACAGCATTTATGTTTCTCAGCTGACCAGTCGTATCAGCATGTGGTGGTGTCTCGTAAAGAGTCTCAGAGCTCAGTGAAGTCTAACAGCAGTCTGGAGTTAGTCTCTGGATTCGGGCGAGCTGAGGTACCTACATCCAACCAAATATTCCTGCATGAACAAGATTTTGCAGGGAGTGCAAGTGTGTGCAAGACTGCAAAAATATACCACTGTATTGAGTATTACGATAACATGTATTGCTGGAAAACATCAAAGGGCGAATCCTCTTTTAAATAGCCAATAGCTATCACAGCCAATCAAAAGCATGATTTACTACTTGCTTTTATTAGCTGCCCTTTTGGGGAAAATATACAATTTAGCATCCAATTACAATTTAGTATGTAAATAATAATGTAGTTCAATTTAAAGCTTAAATATTTGTTAAAATTGGTGACATCTGATCTCCTCTGGAAGCTGCTTTCAACTGCATATAGCTAAGAGTGGAGTCATTGTTTTTGTGTACTAAAGCTTGTATATGTCCCTGCGAACAAGATAATAGACTTTAACTAAAAGTCTCAAAACTATAGTTTGATTTCATTTAAGCAGTTGCAGAAAAATGTTAGAATGAAAAATTGAAAGTGTTACGTTTTAATAGTTTTTGCTCCTCAGTGAAGCGCTCGTGTCTTTGTCAGAACGGACGCTGCAATGTGGCCATCTCTGATCCAGAAGCCTTGAGTTCTGGTTCGCCTACAGCAGATAAGTACTGCTGCGTCTACCTGCCGGACGGGACCGCCAGCCTGGCCCCCGCCAGACCCGGCCTGAGCCTCAGAGACATGCTGAGCAGCATGTGTGAGAAGAGAGGCTTTCCTCTGAAAGATGTTATCATCTACCCACTCGGCAAAGAAAAGGTCAGTCCGGCAGCCTAAATGAGGGCAACTTATCTGCCTTCACACATTTATCTGACCAGTGATTTCAGCATTATGACTCAGGTCTTTGAAAATGGCAAGCATGGTCAAGTCACACTTATTTAAATAGCGATTTATACAATGCAGATTGTTTGAAAGCAGCTTCACACTAATAAGGAAATTACAGTATTGATGTTGCAAAGTTTTCAGTTATGAAAAAATACAATTTCAGCTTTAAAGCAGCTATAAAGTGACAGTAGTGTCATTATTCAGTCAATTCATTGTTTTAGTTTAATTCAATAATCGTGCAAAGCATTTTCACATACTTTCTCTATTATGTCTGTTATATACTATATTTTATTAGTTATTAGTAAGCCAAGATAAACTAAATAAAAATAATAAGTTTTACATGATTAGGTGTTTTTTTTTAACATTTTATCAGTCTTAAGTTTATTTTATTTAAATAGTTTTATGGTTTTGGTATTAATTAACTATAATAACATATTGTTGGTTTCAATATTTATTAATTTATTTTTAGCAAATGGCCACAGCTGAAACACTCTTAAAAAAAATTTCCTCATGTTAAGGTACAACTCTTTTTGGCTGAATTGGAGAATTAATATGCTTCATTATCATATTATATACAGTATATTTGTCCTTTGAGCTTTTGAATGCACAAGTGTTAAGAGTATAATCATGATTTTTTTTTTTTTTTTTTTTACCATTGTATTTGTGTGGATACTGAATAATGTGTCTGCTTCTCGATAGCCTCTTTCTCTGGATCAGGACAGCTCAGTTTTTGGAGATCAGCAGCTCACTTTGGAGCTCAGAGTTTCATTTGCGTGAGTCACACATACTGTACGCACACAGATCATGGAAGATCTCATAAACACAATAGTTTAAAATAAACATTAAATTTCTAAAATACAGTAATGCCTCGTTAACATTATTAGGGATGCACCAACATGTTATCAAGGCTAATATTTGGCTGTTTTGATGATAATAGCATCGGCTAATAACAATACCAAGTGATTGTTTCTGTAAACGTTTATTTTATTTCTAGTAACAATTAAAAAAAAAAAAATATGGTTCTAGTTTTATTTACTTATAACAGCCCTGGTGCTCAGCTATGTTGACAGGTTTGTTTGTGTGCAGGTTGGATATTGTGTTTTCTGGAAGAACGTTAGTAATCATCGCATATTCTAGCAAGAATTTGGGTGATGCACTTTCTGCTGTCCTACAGAAACACCAACTACGACCTCAGGATGTGCAGGTTACTCTGGTGCGTAAACGCTTTACCCCACATGTCAAAAAGATGTGAGACATGGTGGACAGTGAGAGTTTTGTGAACATACTGAGTATATGAAATTAAACTTCTTCTTTTTCCAGAGTGGCTCAAATGAACCTCTAAACATGAGCACGGATGTGTTTCGTCTAGCCAACAAAACCGTGCGTTTGGACAAAGTTAAAGGTGCGTTATTATCAATTGTCAGTTTAAATTAATAAATTGTTTTAAGTTTTGGAGAGACGTTCAAAATTAGGCACAATTTATATTGATCTACAAAACAAATGCACTCATATTTTTAATAATAAAATTATACTTAAATAAAAATAAATGTATATATTTTTTAAAATAAAAACATCTTATTTAAATAATTTATTTATTTAAAATTATATAAGATGTTTTTTTAGCTAATTTTATTTAAATAATTCTATAATTACACTTATCTATCATTTTATTTTATGTATATTTGTGTATGTGCATTATCAGGCAAAAGTTTAGACTTAGATATAAATATAGAGATATCTTTTGATCTGCTCAAATGGTTCAAATTAGTGCATTTGTTCTGTAGACTGATATAAATTATAATTGAAGTAAAAAAATAAATAGATAAGTTGGACCAGACAGTAAAGGAAATGCATAAATACATAAAGAGATATATTTTTGACATATTGAAAGCTAACACAATAAACATTTTATTTTTATTTTCCACTTCTTCTAGTATCTTCCTGCCAGTTGATTTAAATCAATGTCTCTGAGTTTAGTAATGCAAACCGCTTATGATATGTTCTCTTTCTGTCTCTCTCGTGTCAACTTGTGTTAGGCTTATTGTAATTTCCTGTCACAGTATTTTTGCCCAGCACAAATGAAACCTCCACCTCAGGGGTCATCGCAGACTTTAAAGCAACACTTTAAAGCTCATTTTCTCGCTGTAGCTCTTCAGATGGAGCGGAGAGGGCTGGAGGGACCACCACATAACACCAGACTTTAAAAATAGGATTATGGGGGAGGTGTTAACTGACATGAGATCTAGCTTCTCTCTTTGCAGTGATCTCATTTCCTCACTCATCAGACTGTTTAATGGTGTGCATCTCTGTGTTTTAGCTGGTTTGGAGACTCAAGCTGCTTCACCAACACCCAAAGCAAATCCCAGACCCAGAAAACACCAAGACATGGACAGTAATGCAGAAGTCTTACATTATAGTGTATAGTAACATGCTAGTTATGCAGCCTTCACTAATGTCAAAGCCACGGAAATACACATTATGTGTGATCTCCCGTGCAAATCACCATGTGTTTTCAAAAGAAATATGCATACTCTGCATTTACATGCAACGAGTGCACTGCATGGAATACTGTATCCCACAATGCAGTGCTCCCAAGTTGTCCATCCATTGTGAGGACTGAATTACCAGAAGCAGTATCAACCATGATTTATACTACTACTACTACTACTACTAATTTAGATTACATTTAGTTTTTGTATTTTTTTATTTTATTTATTTTTTACTTTATTTTTTCTTTTTAATATTATTATTATTATTATTTATATTTTATAACATTTATTTTGAAGTTATTTGTATTTATTTAAAAATTGTATTTAATTTGTTTTATTATTTTTATTATTATTATTATTATGATTAAGGCATACTGCATACTAGTCAGTGTACTACAAAGTATACACTAAGCCATAGCTTGAATTCTATTATGAATATGACCCTATTTGTCTGCCATATCCAATCCATTGGACTGTTTTCTCTCTCAGATCTTGTCGAGCTGCTGAACCGTGCCCAGTGCAGTCGTGCGGATGACCAGCGTGGTTTACTCACCAAAGAGCAGCTGGAAATACCACAGTTCCTGCAGCAGGCAGCACAGAACGAAAACCAGACTTCCTGCGACCAGACACAGGAAGAGGATTGTGCCCTTTGACCAGAGAACCATTCAAGCACTATTCAAGCAACTTAAGACTCATTTCAAGACTGGAGGAGAGAAACTCTGATAAGGTTATGGCAAGTGTATGTATGCATGCATGATCGAGTGAGTTGAGATTTCTTAACCTGAAAGTAGAGTGATTGAGCCAGGTGTATATTTTGTATATAACAGACATTGCCATGGAGGGCTCTTAGAAATGCCACCCATCACATGGCGTGGGAAATTTTATGCACTTTGCTTCATGTGGTGACACAATCTGATATGAAGTATGCCAAGCAAGGTCATATTTAATTTTTAAGGAAATAATTTATTTTGAATTTCATAAATTAAATGTAATTTCCACTCAATGTGATTCATTTAAATTGTTTATGTATTATTTGGTTAGTGCTGCTCTTTTCTGTAACATGAAAGCATATTGGACAAAATTTATTTTAAATAAATTATTATTATTTACATTTTCTTGAATTCTAAGAAAAAGTTCAGAATTGTGAGATATAAACTTGAAATTCTGACTCTCGCAATTCTATCACACAATTCAGAATTTATATTTCACAATTCTGGTTTTATATCTCGCAGCTGAGGAATAAAAAATTCTGTCCTTTCCTTTTAGAATCACAAGTTTATATCTCACAGTTATGACTTTATCTCGTGATGTGAATTAAAAAAAAAAGTAATTGTGACTCTCTATCTCAGAATTATGATTTTTTTTCCTCAATTCTCAAAATTGTGTTATATATGCTTAGAATTCTGACTCTTGCACTTCTGTCTTTTTATCTCGCAAATTGCGAAATAAAAAATAAAGGTAATTGTGACTTTTTCTCACAGTTCAGACTCTTTTTCTCGCAATTGCGAGTTTTTATCTTGCAAATCTGACTTTATATCTTGTGAAGAGTCCAGTTACGTAAAACAAGAGTAAACAATATGCTATATTCCATGCTATACTACTTCCATGCTATATTCCAGGTCTTCTCAAGGCATTAATGCTTTCATTGAATGAGAAAAGAGCAGTGTGAACCTTCCCAATGTCTCCTTTTCTCCTACAAAAGAAAGTTATACAGGTTTAGAACAGTGTGAGGGTGAGTAAATGATTGTTAAAATTTCTTTAAATGCATCTCTACTGTGAAATTGAGTCTTGTACTGTCTTTTCAACTTTAGCAATGAAGTTGACTTTTTAGCTGTTTTTTTCTCTCTCTATTGTGTGTAGAACGTGTCACTTCCTCTCTGTTTTGATTGTCTTAGATTTGTTTTATGTGTCTTAAAAACGGTTGATCAGGGCAGCATTACTGTGTTGTCATTAACTAAAACTATTAAAAGTAATTTTTGAAAATTAAAATATATTTTGATGACTAAAAATATAAACATTAGATGAAAGTTGAATGAAAATTAGAAGTGTTGAACTAAATTAGAAATCTTAAACTAAAATGTTTAAATACTAAAGTTTCTAAAACTGAAGTAAAAAAAGAAAAAAAAACACTGAATGAAAAATAACTAATTTGACAAAAGCATGACAAAAATATTAAAACCTTAAAAAAATCAAAAACTAAAGATAAATGTATGCTAATTAAAAACAGATATCAATAATGTTACTACAATGTGCTCACTTTTATTTGTTTATATATATATATATATATATATACACACACACACAGTGGTGTGAAAAAGTGTTGGCCCCCTTCCTGATTTCTTATTTTTTTGCATGTTTGTCACACTTTAATGGTTCAGATCATCAAACAAATTTAAATATTAGTCAAAGATAACACAAGTAAACACAACATGCAGTTTTTAAATGAAGGTTTTTATTATTAAGGGAAAACAAAATCAAAAAGTACATGGCCCTGTGTGAAGAAGTGTTTGCCCCCCTGTTAAAACTGTGGTTTATCACACCTGAGTTCAATTTCTCTAGCCACACCCAGATCTGATTACTGCCACACCTGTTCGCAATCAAGAAATCTCTTAAACAGGACCTGCCTGACAAAGTGAAGTAGACCAAAAGATCCTCAAAAGCTAGACATCGTGCCAAGAGCCAAAGAAATTCTAAAACAAATGAGAAAGAAAGTAATTGAGATCTATAAGTCTAGAAAAGGTTATAAAGCGGTTTCTAAAGCTTTGGGACTCCAGTGAACCACATTGAGAGCCATTATTCACAAATGGCAAAAACATAGAACAGTGGAGAACCTTCCCAGGAGCAGCCGGCCGACCAAAATTACCCCAAGAGCACAGCGACGACTCATCCAAGAGGTCACAAAAGACCCCACAACAACATCCAAAGAACTACAGGCCTCACTTGCCTCAGTTAAGGTCAGTGTTCATGACTCCACCATAAGAAAGAGACTGGGCAAAAATGGTCTGCATGGTAGAATTCCAAGACGAAAACCACTGCTGAGCAAAAAGAACATAAATGCTCTTCTCAGTTTTGCCAGAAAATATCTTGATGATCCCCAAGTTTTTTGGGAAAATACTCTGTGGACTGACGAGACAAAAGTTGAACTTTTTGGAAGTTGTGTGTCCATCACATCTGGCGTAAAAGTAACACTGCATTTCAGAAAAAGAACATCATACCAACAGTAAAATATGGTGGTGGTAGTGTGATGGTCTGGGGCTGTTTTGCTGCTTCAGGACCTGGGAGACTTGCTGTGATAAATGGAACCATGAATTCTGCTGTTCACCAAAAAATCCTGAAGGAGAATGTCTGGCCATCTGTTCGTGACCTCAAGCTGAAGCAAACTTGGGTTCTGCAGCAGGACAATAATCCAAAACACACCAGCAAGTCCACCTCTGAATGACTGAAGAAAAAACAAAATGAAGACTTTGGAGTGGCCTAGTCAAAGTCCTGACCTGAATCCTATTGAGATGCGGTGGCATGACTTTAAAAAGACGGTTCATGATCTAAAACCCTCTAATGTGGCTGAATTACAAAAATTCTGCATAGATGAGTGGACCAAAATTCCTCCACAGCACTGAAACAGACTCAGTGCAAGTTATCGCAAACGCTTGATTGCAGCTGTTGCTGCTAAGGGTGGCCCAACCAGTTATTCACACAGGGCCATGTAGTTTTGGATTTTGTTTTATCTTAATAATAAAAACCTTCATTTAAAAACTGAATGTTGTGTTTACTTGTGTTATCTTTTACTAATATTTAAATTTGTTTGAAGATCTGAAACATGAAAGTGTGAGAAACATGCAGAAATCAGGAAGGGGGCCAACAATTTTTCACACCACTGTATATATATATATATATATATATATACATACATGTATATCTAGGGTATATAAACACAGTGGGTATAGAATAGAATCATCCCCCTTAAAATAATGTTAGTGTTATATCTTTCACTTGCATGTTAAAAGTTGCACTGAATAAATACAGCTGTATAAAACAAAAACTGTCCGTCTTCATTTCAGGCTTCGAAGCAACAAAATGTGATTATTTTAAAGAGGGGTGATTCTTTTCTATAACCACTGTATGTGTATGTATGTGTATATAAATAATATTTATTTATTTAATTATTATTCTTTTTTTAAATCCTTGTATGCTTGACTTTATCCCTAGAAAGGTATACAAAACATTTTGTCTCCCATTTGCTTTAATAGCAGCATCAGTGTCACTCACTGCTCTTGATTACTCTCCTAACAATTGAAAATATTTATTTTTATATTCATTTTACATCATTATACCATTTTTTTAATAATCCTGATACTTTATTTTGATGTTTTAATCAGACACATTGATTTGAATAATGAAAAGGCCACTTTGTCATTAAATATTGCCAAGAATGTGATCACCATTTGTGTATATATATTATATCTTCATCTCTCTCTCATCCTCATCATCCTCCTCATTACACTCATCAGTAGTGTGTGTTTATGAGTGGGCTGGTTGGTGTGTATGCTTGTCTGTAAAATTATGAATGGGCTTTGGGGTGTGTGTGAGAGAGAGAGAGCGAGAGAGAGAGAGAAACGGAGGGATGGAGAGACACTATTCTGCATCGTGAAATGAGAAGGATTCACTCACTGGCTGCTCACCTTCACAGACAGACAAGGAGAAGGGTAAGCCTTTCATAATCTTTGCATTATAATGAGATGATAAACAGTGTGTGTTGTGTAATGAGCTCCTGTCTTGAACATCAGTTTGTGTATGTGTTATACTGGTGTATTTGTATGCAGCAGTTGTTCCAGAATCACTAAAGGGCAAATCGACTCAAACAGCTCCCTATTCTGATTATTTGTGTTTAGTAACACGAGCTAAAATGGACAAAATTGGTTTGTTTCCTGACAATCAGAGCCCTGATTCTCATGTCATTATTTTAGACAGCAAATACTTGCTCTTTAGTGTCTATGGAAGAGGATAATGTGTTTATTTCTGTCCTCCCCACTTAAGGTTTTCTTTTAATAATTCATTGTGAACAACAAATGAAGGTGTTAGTGTGTTATTAAATATGTACCGCAGGTGTGAGTCACAGAAATATCACCACAGCATGAGAATATGACTGACATGACTGGAACTGATGTTAAAGGGATAGTTCACCAAAAATGAAAACTGACAGGTTTTACATGAGCTGTCTTAACTGAAGCATAGTTTGAGGTCACAACTCACCTCACTCTCGTTTCCTGTCTAGATCACTTCATTGTTTCTAAGCCTCTTTTTTTCAGCTGTCTTTTGTAATCTATGTAATTATGTAATAATTATACAATTATACATTCGAATTTTACATGTTGTTTTTAAGCATTTTACAGTTTATTATTATTAAAAACAATAGTACTGTAGTAATAGTGGTGGTAGTAATGCAATTATATAAATAACTCTAAAATTATACAGTTATGATAAATATGAGAAACATTTTATTTTTCAATGACCGTTTTTAGCATGTTAGATTTAGATAGAATTTATGTAAATTATATTATTGCAAACATTCATCATAATACAATTAAATAATTATAAATTATGAATGTGACAAAATACATTTCATGTTACATTTTTGACTTATGTTTTTGAGATTTTGATTACTATTGTTATATATTTTTAATATAGTTTATGTAATCTTTGTAAATGCATACATATATTTTTTGATTTTTAGAGTATAGAGATATTCAGAGTTAGATTAATAGGCTAATAATAATTTATTATTATTATTATTATTATTATAGTATTAGAATATACAGTTAGATTTCTTTTTTTTAGATTTATTATTTATTTTATTTTTTAGATTTATTTATTATTTTATATCCTAGCAACACTCTATACAGTGCTATAGCAACCACCTTGAACACACTAGAAACCACAGCGACCTCTTGAAAAGCATGTCCTAGAGAGCTAAAGGGACAAAGACTTGTGTACGGCTCACAGAACAATGTTGAATCATGAAGATCACTCGTTAGTTATCATTCAGATATCCACTCATCTGAGCACGCGTTCGTCACTGTAACACGGTCTCTCTGGCTCAGAAACGTCACCTTTAGTGTTGTTGACTCACTGGCGTGGATGAATCGATAGGAAGTGTGTCTTCCCCTTCACGAGCCACAGAGCTCTTCACAGTGACACCAGAACATCGAGAGTTTAACCTCTCACACTCGTGCTCATTGCTTTCACTTTAACTTCTCACACGCACACTTTACAGTGTGTGATAATCGCTGCTCAACAGGTGGCGGTTTGTGAGGGTTTAATGAATACTTGACTTGAAAATGGTTATATATATATCCATATACACACACACACACACACACACACACACACACACACACACACACACACACAAACACACAAATATATATGCATTAATTCACCCTCAAGGTCTTCCAGTTACGGAGTTTTATGAAGTGTAAAAATCAGGTATTAGTTTCAGTGTCAGAGCTGCTATTTTCCCGTACAATAATTTGTACTGTCACGCAAAAGTACATAGCATAAAAGTAGGCTAGTCCATGTGTACCAAGTCTTTATACATCAACATTAGATATTACCTCAAGGCTGGTGTGACCAGCCATGTGTAAACAAGCATTTTTGCTTTTTAGTATCAAAACTTATTTCTTTTAAAGTAAACTCCTTCTAAATGATCTGTTTGCTCTTTTAATTGCATTACTTGACATTTACTTTATTACTGTGTTTGATATGCAAAAGGCTTCTTAGTTATGAATATGACCAAAACTTTCAACACAATAGAAGATATTTTGGAAAAATGCTGTAACCAAACAGTTAATGGTAGACATTGACTATAAAATATATTATTTTCATACTATGGAAGTCAATGGCTGTTGTTAAAAAAAAAAAAAAAAAAAAAAAAAAAAAAAACTGTTGTACACATATCTTCTGTTGATGTTTATTTATTTTACATGCTTTGAGCAAGTAAAGGCCTTTCAATATAATTGTGCAAACGTCAACCATCAGCTTGTGCTTCATGTCTTTTTGATGTGAAATCTTCACTGATTTTTAAAAAGTAAATGTGAGATGAACTTTGATGTTGTTAGTAATATTTCAAGATTAACACTTACTGGACTGAAGCAAGTTAGCTTTACTTGATTATACACGCACACCCATACACACACATATATATGTTCATAAAACTACGCATTTAAATATAATCTTATAAGACATTATTAGGAGATATAGAGTGATAACTGATATTTATGTAAGTAGTCTACTATACTCTTATGAAGATCTTATTGATTTATACTAAAAGCTATCAGAATTTCAATAGTTTCTTAAACTCTTCCTTTAAAAATACAGACTATTATATTACAGGCTTTACAGGGTTCACTTGTTAAACGTTGATTGTTTCTCTTTAGACTCTGTAGTGCCCTCTAGTGTTAATGAGACACTACACACTTCAGCTCCATATACTGTACTTATAATAACCACTTCATTCTCTTTGTCTCACTGGCAGCTGCTTGGGTAGATTGGCAGATTGTGTTTGAGGAGACACTCAGTCTGAGCTCACGGCTAAATCATGGATCAGAAGGTGATTAAGACCTGCTGAGCTGGCAGAAAATGGCTCTTTTGCTGATGTGCTAATTTTAAAGTGCTGAATTTTTCTTTGCGTGTGTGGTGATTCTTTGCAGTCCACTTCACCCCAGAGACACACGGTGAAAAGCAGGTCGAAGTCTACAGAGGAAGTCCAGCAAGCTAAAAAGGTGGAGACAACCTCTACATCAACAAATGAATGAATAATTGATAGTTGCATACATAAAAATGCACATGTACTTTCTAATATCATTTCTAATATCAGTTCAAACAGTTATTTGAACTTTTGACATGTTTATAGCAGCTATTTGAATAATTACACATCTGGTTTGATGCCTCAGACATTTAAAGGAAACTTGTTCCCTTGAGTACTGAGGATTATTAATAACAGTGCTGCAAGAATGCATGTTAACGGACCACTATGAAATGCATTGCCAAGCATTATTCGAGTGAATAACTATCTTTTGATTAATGGCAGGCCTTCCACATACCCCAGAAATCACTGCCTGGAGGGTCAGAGTTGGAAAAGGTGAAGGTGAGTGTTGAACTTTGAGTTGTTATAACTGAATGTTAAAATAAAAATCTACTTAAAGAATTGAGAAATAAATGCTTCTGACTAGAAAACAAACAAACAAATAATAGATTTATTTGTAAAATAAATAATTTGCATATATGCATTTGGCATAAACATTTTATAAATAAATACATTTACAAATTAAATTAAATATAAAGGAAAAATAAATATTTTAAGTATATCGAGTAATATGTTCCCCCAATATATATATATATATATTTTAATATATATTTACTTATATTGTCAGTAAATAAATTAAAAACTTCTAAATGGCCTATTTACTTCCAATTATAAATGGCAACATATTTTTTTTTAAGTTAAAATAATTCACTGTAATCATTTCTAGCAAATTAGGGCTGTGAGGTCTATTGAATGTACTCTTTTTATTAAAGGCTATTTTATTAGATCGGTTTCATGATCTATCATGAACTATCTATGAAAGATTTTATATAGAACAGAAGAATTAATATATAAATATATCCAGCATGATATAAAACCGTGTGTTTATCTCTTGGTTCTGTATGTTTCAGGAAGGCCCGGAAGAAAATGTGACTCCAGCATCATCCACAGAAGAGCTGAAGTGATGCTGCCATTAATCTGTTTCTCTCACACACAAACACACACATAAAGATAAATGCTTGGTTTTTTAAAAACAAGGTTTGGTCTAGTTAAAGCATTAGCTTTTTCTTTTGTTGGATGATTTTCAGTACAGCTAAACACACGCAGAAACACGAAATCTGTCAACTTGCAGCACGTTCAGTCTGTCTGCGCTGCATCTGTGTACACTGACATGCTGTTTATATAAACTCAATGCTTTCACTATGAACATCAGGGCATGTGTGCTTTTACATTTAAAGAAGCTCAAGCAAAATTAGATCAATGGTTAGTGCAAATAAATATAAAATTATAGGCTCAATGAAATTTAAATTTGAAACTTTGTGGCTTTTTATTTTTAGTATATAGCTTTGAGGTCATCCATAGTGTACAGTACACACGTTTAAAATGTACAGCTTTTTCTTGGAAGACTGAGAGAAAATGCTGATGAAGATAGTGAATAGTATCTACTTTCTTTTATTACCTCATTATAATTGGGCATGAAAATTTCTGCACAGCCAGTAGGTGGTGTTAATGTGTAAATTTTGGCCGTCATATTAATAGTTTCTATATATGACATAAATCTGGGATGTGATGGAAAAAGAGATGAAAGAATAACATTTCAGGCCTTTTGTACCAAATGTGTTTGCATTTTGCATCACAAAAGTGATAGAAAGCAAAGTTAGCAAGCGAACACAAAGCTTCTTGAAGCAATTTTTTTCCCCCTACCATATCAGAATGAGTGTTTTTTTTTTTTATTTAGTTTCGATAAATGCTTTTTTCCCCTTCCTTTTTTTTACTTCAGGGATTTTTGTGTTCTGAAAGTTAAAGCACATTCTTTTCTAAAAACGCTTACGGGGGCTTGTTTCTACATTATATATGGGTCTAATGTGATGTTTGTCGTACACTCCAGCTCTCGTGTTTTTGGGCCCCTGTAAGTCAAATAGTTAAACGCTCATCTGTTGACTTATTTATTGGCATCAGCTGAATCACAGAGCTGACATACTGTATGAGTCAGCTGAAGATGTTGTGCAAGTGTTTATAATATCCATGCTATAGTTTAAACTGTTTGTGCTAATAAACTCTCAACCACTCATCATGCTAACGTTCAGTGTTGAAGTGAGTAAATTTTAGAATACAGGAGTCACTCTCACAGCTGTAAACAAGAAACATTAAAACTGTGGAGTCTATTTAGTGCAATCAATTTGTGACCAAAGTAAAATTAAACTACCATCAACAAGTGATAAGATTAAATTAAAATTTTTTATTGTTTAAATTTGCTGAAATTTACTTCCCCTCAGGTCATCCAGGATGTAGATGAGTTTGTTTCTTAAATACATTTTCTTTGGCCAAAGTTAGTATTACATAACTTGCTCACCTATGGATCCACTGCAGTGAATCGATGCCGTCCAGTGTACGGGGAAGGAGGGAGAGGTTAGGGTGAGCAGTATTTCTTACAACTCTCATTGTAAGAAATACTGCTGCTGCCGTATAACATGCACTGCAACTGCTATAGCAAGCATTAGCCAAGTATTTGTTGAGTTAGAACCTATCGGCCTGCGCCATCTAGAGTTTCATGACAGAACTTTGTATTACTCCGCACGACTCCAGTCCATCAATGAAGAGAAGAGCTGAATGTTTGCAAGAAACACTGATTAAGCATAATTTACAGGCAAAAAAAAAAAAAAAAAAACACACAAACAAAAAATAAAAAAAATAAAAAACACTTCTAAATAAATATGTGGGCGGCTTTTGATGTGAGAGGAAAACACTGGAGGAAGCATTATTATAGATGGACTTGTATTTTGACCAGAAGCGATGGTTTGAAGTTAAATTGTTTTAATAATGGATTTGTTTTTTTACAAACATGCATGTTTTCACTTAACAATTTGTTAATTGATGGACTGGAGTCATGTGGATTACTTGTGGATTATTGTGATGTTTTTATCAGGTGTTTGGGCTCTCATTCTGACGGCACCCATTCACTGCAGAGGATCCACTGGTGAGCAACTGATGTAATGCTAAATTTCTTTAAATCTGTTCCCATGAAGAAACAAAATCATTTAAATTTAGGATGGCCTGAAGGTGAGTAATTTTTGGCAAATTTAAAGTTTTTTTGGCGATCTGTTACTTTAAGCCTGTTTGTGCTTCTATGACACCACATTAATAACTAGTTCAGTTCAGTTCAGTTCTGTACACACATTTAATGAACTAATTTCTCATGAACTGAATTTTTAAAGGAGTAAATTCAGTTCTTAAATATGGTTGCAACTTCTGTAAATAACCAAACTCTGTGTGTACAGTGAATTTGGCCCTAACAATATTAAATACTTCACAACCCCTTTTTAGACTTTTTTTTTTTTTTAATGGCTGTCCTCAGATTAATTTTTTTCAGAGGTGAACCAGTGCATTATGCTGTTTGACTGCTGACACTGCGGGCCCCTCAACAATAATCAATCTGACCAAACCACATGACTGACAACTGATCACGCTCCAATTTTTATTTTCAGTGACTAATGTCAAGTTATTTGTTTTGTTTAGTTTTTTTGTTCAGCAAAAACATTCAACAAAAGCAATTATCGTACACCAAAACCTGTTTTATTGCCTTGAGGTAATGGCACTAATGCCAGCTGGCAGCAACTTAAAAGTTTACCTATGTTGACAAGATTGAGGAAGCCAGATAAACTAGAAGAGCCTGAAATTAAGAAAAAAATGTCATTGTTTACTAAGTAACCTTTTCAGAAAGATTAAATAAATGTTTACAGTGAGTTTACCAGAGTTATAATACACTGAAAAAAGTTTGGTGAAGAACCAATTTTGACTCAGAAATTAGTAATCAGAAGCTAGTAAATTACACAATTAATTACAAAGAAATGACAGGTCACATTGAACTAAACATGAATTTTTGAAGTAGAAATACTGAAATACTATTAACCAAAAAAAAAACTTTTGTAACTTACAAATAAAAAAAAAAAAATAATTTACAGTGTTATTAACTAAAACAAAAACTTTTGTTACTTTGATATAAACTTTAAGAATACATTTTTAACCACTATAGTACCAAGCAACATGTCTATTTTAATTTAGTTTAACAATGTACTAAAATAAGTAAAACTAAAACTGTAATAAAAGTTAATATAACCTTTATAGACATTAAAAAAAAAAATAATAATTAAACACACAACAAAATTAGTAAAACTTCACAATTGTAATAAAAACAGAAAATATAAAAATATAAATTCAAAATACCCACCACGGATATATAGAGAGACACACATATTAAAATATAAAATTTTAATATTAAAGACAGATATCTAACATTTAAAAAGATGTGTGAATTGTAAAATTACCTCAGAGAGAGAGAGAGAGAGAGAGAGAGAGAGAATAGACATTCTGGCATCTCACCACAAGATGTCATGATTTTACAGAAAAGAGACACCAAATTCTGAGCAAACAGGTAGATTTTACAGAAAATGCCAGTTTTCTAATAGAATCTTTCGAACAGTCCATCTGACAAGGATATGTATGTTTAAGTGGTTTAACAACACAACATTTTATGAATCACTGCCCCTGCATTTGGGCCTTTGATCATTTGATGACTCATTTGATCACTCTGATGGCCCATGAGTTAATTAGTCAGAGAAAGTCACCTCATGACAGGGTTTCCACCTCCTTTACAATGCAGACTGT
Organism: Cyprinus carpio; assembly: GCF_018340385.1. Lineage (NCBI taxonomy): Eukaryota > Metazoa > Chordata > Actinopteri > Cypriniformes > Cyprinidae > Cyprinus > Cyprinus carpio. The sequence goes on from NC_056585.1 coordinate 10,869,071, forward strand.
CAATTTAAGAGCCCCATCAACCACAGTGGAATCAAATAAGGACCCCTAAATGGTAAGATTCAATGTGACCTTTAGGTTAATCTGTCAATGTTACTAGCTAATGAAGAATAACTTACTGATTTTTTGTATATATTAGTCAGACTCTGTAAATCTTATTGAACCTTTTTGTCTACTGTACTGTACACTTACTTTCAGTCTTTTTATTTAATTAATAATAATAATAATAATAAAATATTGTTTAGGTAACCTTAAACTAGCCTCAAACTAAATAAAAAAGAAAAAGAAACAAAAATTAAAAAACAAAAAAAAAAAAATAAAAACCTAAAAAAAAACCTAAAAATACAAAAAAAAACTATAATTTAAATATGAATCAAATTAAAACAAGTAAATAAATTAGTCTAAAACAGAGTGTCCAAATATTCTCTACAGTCCAGTATGGAGATATGGAAACTGTCACATATATTAAAATATAAGTTGTAAATAAAACAGATTATTGAAGTATGTTTTACAAGAAAATACTATTGTAGACTTTCTACTTCAGAATTTCACATTTAATTATGTTTTGCATGGTGTTTCTGTGTAATTGTGTTTTCAGTGTATATAGTGACCACAAAACGTATTTGGACACTTTAAAACGTCTTGATTTCATTGCATCAGTAAAAACAAGTGACATTTATTTTAAAGAAAGTACTCTTGGGGCTTTTGTTGTTCTGTGCACGTATTCCTGATTGAGTTCATGCAGTGTTGTGGCAGACTTGTATTCAATAAAACCATATTTGGCTCTCAGGGTCACAATGGAGAGCCCGGTCCAGTGCTCAGAATGGCATTGCATAAGCCTTCTTGCCATTTTGTCACTTGCTGTGCTCTTGTGCTGATAAGGGTGAGATTTTAATGCTATGTGCGGCTCCATTTATACATTTATACACAGGCTCCAAATGCCATTCAGTGGCACAGCTGAGATTTGAAAGGTTGTCTTTTAGTTTATCATGCATTCCAAAATGTATAGTAAATCAGTATATTAGTATAATTTCTGAAGGATCGCGTGACACTGAAGACTGGAATAATGACTGATTAAAATTTAAGTTTTGCATCACATAAATACATATTTTAAAGTATATTAAAACAGAAAATCATTATTTTAAATTGTAATAATTTTTCACAATATTACTTGTTTGTTCTGTATTTTTGCTAAAATAAATGGAGGCTTGATGAACGTAAAAGATTTCTTTCAAAAACATTAAAAATAGTAATGTGTCCAAACCTTTGACCAGTACTGTACTTCTGTATGATAACAGAAACTCTGGATCATTTTTAGACAGTTTTTTAATCTCCTCATTTTTGTTTGTTCAGTCAGTGTATTTATTTTTACGGCTAACTAATACGTGCGTTCTGCGCATGCGTGAGAGGAACGAGCTGTTCATATCAGCAGCTATTATTAGTATATATTTGTTATTCAAAAGGAGAAACCGAAACAAAGATATACGTAATGTAAACAAAGCAGCGCTTGCTAACCATTTTGAATATCAGTAAAGTTGATAACTTTAATAATTTTAAGCAGCTCATGTTGTTCTGAAAACATTTACGTATTAGAATGATTGGGAAAGATCACGTAACATTTAAACAGCCTTCTGTCATTACCGCTTTCATTCTCATGCTTGATTTCATCACTTTTGCTTTAATTCTTGGGCACTGACTTGTTCGCTGCACTGAACATCCAGTCAGAGCTCTCACTCACGCTGACGGCCCCGACATCCCTGATGCTGATTCAACATGTTGAATCGGGCAAACTGCTGCCGACGTGAGCCAGACGAGAGCCGACGAGTGGAACAAATCAAACAAACTAGCCTGACCATCGCTCGCCGCTGCCCCGACGATGGCAAACGGCCGATCGTCGGCTTGGTGTGTCCCGCCATCACTGGTCCAATCTAGATACAGTGTTAGGATCACAACGAAGGCAATTCGAAGTCTAGGCAATCCAGTCTAGAATAACAAAAATTACACTACACAATGTCAGGGTTCTGTCACTTCAGTCTAGTGTTATTCATGGTTTTGTTTATTCATGTTCTGTCTTGTAGTGGGAGTGTGTGGTCTTGAGTTCACCTGGCTGAGCGCTCTTCTGTCTACGTGTGTTGTGTTTTGTGTAGGCTCCTTTCTCTTCGGCAAGGGGGAGTCAATGAAAAAGTTGCATTATCAGGCATAAAACATGCAAGATGAAATGAAAATGACATAGAAAATTGAATAGACTAATTAAAGACAGTCTTCCTTCAGAAATACAGTGATATAAAAACACCCGTGCCTTGTTTTGATTTTTAAACGTGCAGTACATGCTCATGTTTATTCAACAAAGCCTTTTGAAAAATCGGTCAGTTTTGATATTGTGAGCACCACAAATAAATGGGAAACAACAATCCACAGCACAACCACCTGAGCCCAACTTCATTCTACTCATCACCTTTACTTTAACTGCGTTTGTAGACGGTGCTATAGCCAGACTGATAAACAAACACCAACCGGAAGCTAACTTCGGGCCAGGTGCGTGCACCCACTGAAACCATCTATTGCTGCAACACCCCTAGAAATCCATGATGAGGCTGCAGTGCCCCTGATAGTGGCTGAAGATGCTGCTGCACTCCCGGAGTTGGCAGAGAAGGCTGCAGCGCCCCCCAGAGGTGGCTGAAAATGCTGCAGTACCCCCAGAGGTGGTAAGCCCAGAGCTCACTATTACCACAACTCCTGGGGGTCCCAGAGCCCCCAAGTGTAGTAGTCCCAGAGCTCCCTGTTATGGCCATGGAGGCGGTCCCTGAGCACCCCACTGTTCCTGTCTGTCCTGTTGCGGTTGAAGAGGCTACCCTCTCCTTGTACGTTGCCGCTGTTATGTGTGTCTGGGCTGCATACACTATTCAGCTGGCTTCCTCCAGTCCTGTTGGTGCTCCAGAGGCTGTTCCAGAGCCCGCTCCCGGCCTGGAGGTTGTTCAAGAGCCACCCGTTTTCCCAGTTAGTTCTGCCATGGCCAAAAGGGCTGTCTTCACCTATGTTTTGGCTGTTCTGCTTACCTGGAAAATGCACACGTCTTCCTCTGACTATGGACAAGTCTGCCAGCCAGAGCCTTTTGTGGACATGGAGGCTGTCCCAGAGCAGTATGTTTTCCCAGTCATGAACACACAGGCGGTCCCAGAGTCTGCTCCAGCCCTGAGGTCTCAAGAGTTCACTTCTAAGCCCTGGAACTACTCCAAAATGACTCTTGTGCCTATTTTGTAGGCTAGCCAGACCCATGCCCACTACACTGGCAAAACTCTGCATGGGACTGTCACCTTCATAGTATTTCCTTTCAGCCAGAACTCCTGAACAGCCGGAGCCTCCCTGGTCCATCTCTCCAGCTCCACAATGACCTCCTGCCAGGACTCCTGGACTGCTTGAGCCTCCCTGGCTCAACCCTCACACCCTACTTTGTCCCTTTAATGATTGTCTAGGCTTTCCTGTTGGCTGACTTGGCCCTCCTCCCTCCCTCCCCTCTTTGTCTCCGTGTTTTGATTTCCCACATGTGTTGTCTGTTGTTGTGTGTCGGTCTTGTGGTGTTTTGTTTGTTCTGGTCTTGTGCCGACATATTAGGGACTCATGTTTCTGTCACTTCCTTATAAGGGACGCAGGGTTCTGTCAACACACTCCAGACACACCCATCTTTTCGTTACATACTACTTAAACACGCGGAAATAAAAACGCACTCTGAGAGGGCTTGAGCTGTGTGCTCTCGTCTGTGTGTCCAGTTTCATGTTGGAGCGTGGTGTTTGGATCCCGGCACTCATGTCATTCATAAGTTTTTATGACCTTACCTTTATGTTGTGGAAATACAAACGCAGTATGCTATACAGAATAAAATGAGCGCAGCGCTGAAAAGGGGCGGAGCCACATAAGAGAGCGTGGGAAATAAGCAGAAGCTATTCACCATTTTGAAACTGATATTTCAAGGTAAAATAAAACTTCCATACAGTGCTTTTAACTAAAACCTAGATTAAATGTGTGTTCCTTGAACATCCACGAACACAAGAAGTGGCACCTGTGACGATGTTGCGTCCACTGAACAAGAACATAATCTGTCATTCACCTTAATTGCTCTGACATTCAAGAGCTCCTGCTTTCAAAAACGCATTAGTATGTTGTCCTGTGATAGCTCTTTTCAGACAGACTGCGTGTTCGACAGTAACCTTGACATAAAAAGCACATTTACCTGTTATTAAAACAGAGAACCTGTGAAACAAAGCTGATGGCTGTGGAGGCATTCAGATGGGAACGCCATGAATGTGCTGTCATCTTCACTATCTTAACAAGCATTAACTTATATAAAAGATCATCAGGAAAAAGCAAATAAGCAATAAATTAATTAAACAATAATAGATCTGAAATAACAGCAGGTTATTTATTTTTATGTCTGAACAAATACTAGAGTTGTTCACCCAAAGCGAGCATTTTTATTAAGTATTCATCCTCCTAAGTGTTCCAAATCGGTATGCTGTAGAAGACTACTATCCTTTGCAAATGAATTTAAACATGCAAATCCTGTTTGTTGTAACTGTAACCTTTAAATGGAAAAAACTGAACACCTTCTAGTCAAAGATCAATGTGCAACAAATGGAAATGGTCATGAAATACATTTTGATCTCTACACAGACTGCAACATATCCTCACGACCAGTCAGAATCACCACTGTAGCGCAAACTACCAGCTTCAATGTTAAGATGTCAGAAACATTTAAACATTTATTTTCAAGTTAAATTGTCAGGTTTTCAATAATAATGTTTATTAATTAAGCAGCAAATCAGCATATTAAAATGATTTCTGACACTGAAGACTGGATTAATGATGCTGAAAATTCATTTTCATTTTCAAAGTTTTTACAATTCCATATATTAACAAATATTTGTTTGTGTAATACTGTACATATTGTGATGCGTGTCATGTACACGTAAATCCATCCTAAAATCTGTCAATACATGTTGATATTATATAAGTAAATATACAAGATAGACATGTATTTAAAAAAAGACAAAACCATACATAAACAAACATATATTTTATGTATATGTTGTTTTAGTGAAGTTGAATATATAAAGAAAAATATTGTTGACATATATAATATTGCTACATATAAATGATAATGTGCATATTGTTAGAATATGTGCATACTGTATACAAATTAATACATTCGTCTACTACAGAATGTACATTTGCGAAAATTATATATCACCTGATAGGAAACATACTGTATATGTACTGTATACTGTATACTTAATATAGAGCATTATATGTAATATATTGCATTTCCGTATGGGCATACACACATATCACATGTCAGGCCCCCATAAAGTATTTGGACACTTAAGTCACACTTAATATGTCACAATGTTGTTGCATTATATTACAAAAAATGAGACCAAATGGCATTTATTTTAAAACAGAACACCAGAAGCACAGTTTACAAGAAAACATTTCACTAAAAGAAGTTTGTCGAGTTATGATGTAAGAACAGATGTGTTTAAGTGTTCAAGTTGTTTTTGGGGCCACTCTATAGAATAAAGCATAAGTGCCTTAATATTTATGCTTTATTTCTTCTTTATTTTTTTTTTCTTTCTGACCCAGCTGGGGGTCATGACCCCAGAAATAACAGCACAGTTCTGGACCTGGTGAGCAGGTGCCATGACCAGACCTTCAACACTGATGCTGACCGTCCTTCATCCAAATCCTGGGAAGCAGGACAACTTCCCAAAGTCCACTGTGTGTCTAAGTCAAATGTTCTGTATGAATTTTGCAGGACTTTTTAGGCTTTTGCATTCCATTTTTAAATCTACAATGTAACAATGTTAATAAATCAGCTCACGCGCACATTGACAACATTGAGACAGGAACATTGTGTAGCTGAAAATGTATTAGAATATCTATAGAGGTTTGCTCTCCTCTGGTAGTGACCACAAAGACCAGCGAGGACAGACGTGGAGATATGTCTTCACAGTTCATTAGTTTACAGGGGATGCATGTTTAACTTCAGCATTCAGTGCAGTGGTGCATGTCATCTGCACTAAAACAAATCATAGCATTCTGTTAAAGGGTCAGTTCAGCTAAAATTTTTTTTTTTTTTCATTATTCACTTGTCAGACCTATTCAAATACCTTTTTCTGTGGAACACAAAAAATGTTGTTCACTAGAACATTCATGTTTTGTTTTTCTTTTCAATAAAGTGAAAATGAATAGGGACAGATGGAATAAAATGAAATCCTAATAATCAACAGTATTTTCCCTATACAGTTTCATTGTGCGCAACATTTGTGTTCCAAATAAGAAACAGAGTCATGTTGGTTTGCAGTGACATGAGGGTGAGTAAATGTTCTTTTTTGGGTGGACTGGTCCCTTTAAGATTATGATATCAAACCTAGTTACAATGCCATCCTATCCAACCCCATAGCAGGACTTATGGTGGGGATACTGGTCACGGTTCTGGTCCAGAGCTCCAGTACTTCTACATCTATTATAGTCAGCTTGGTCTCATCTGGATCTAAGAAACACAACTCGTTTTTTAGTACAGTCAGATTTCTAGACTAAACCAACAACCTCAGATTAATATCCTCTCATTCTGTCTGTCAATTGATTACAGTTTAATTAACTTAAGTACACTACTGTTCAACATTTTGGGGTTGGTAACCTTTTTAAAAAGCATTTATAACTGTTATTGATCAAGAATGCATTAAATAGACTGAAAGTGACAGTAAAGACATTAATAATGCTAAAAAGTTTCCTATTTTAAATAAAGGCTGATCTTTTGGACTTTCTATTCATCAAAGAATCATGAAAAATGTATTACATTTTCTACAAAATCAGTATGCAGCACAACTGTTTTCAACATTAATAATCAGAAATGTTTCTTGAGCAGCAAATCAGCATATTAGAATGATTTCTGAAGGATAATGTGGCACTGAATACTGGAGTAATGATGCTGAAAATTCAGCTTTGATCACAGGAATAAATTATACTTTAAAATATATTTAAATACAAAAGTAGTCGTTTTAAATCATAATATGTCAAAATGTTACTGTTTTTACTACATTTTTGATCAAATAAATGCAGGCTTGGGGAGCATAAGCATTTTTGCAGAAAAGTAGAAGCATGTTCTGCATACAGTAGGTATGCATTTGAATGCATAAATACTGTAAACCCATCACTGGCCTACAGTCAGTATTTCTAAGGTTGATATGCAGTAGGGGTTGTTTGAAAAGTTGGTATATTAACTTATGCAGACAGATGTAAAATAAGGACTTAAAAGTAATTAAATCTTGGGACATTGCCTTTGAGGTCAGCTTTATTTTAAAAGCCTTTTGACAGTAGCTCAACTTTGTATCTGATCCAAAACATCATGACATCCAAAGTTCCATTTAAGTTGTCTGTTAACAAAACAGCTGCAACTCGTGGCTTTATTCAAACTTTGTAAAACTGTTGACTTGCAGATACTTTGCTCTTTTGCAAAACTTAGCCCTGGATGATGCAACCGTGTCCTTTTTTGGTTATTCCAAATTATTTCTAGAAAGCCTTATCTCTAGATGTTGTTCCTGCTTTAATCAAGTGGCATCTCTCACGGATGAGCTAATTAGTTTGTACATATGCAGCAGTGGCCTCAGAGTCTGAGAAGCTTGTGAAGTGTGACTGTGTCAGAGCTCATTCCAACTAAACATCAGAGTTCAGGTGAAATCACAACAGATGCAACAATTTAATTAGGAAATTTTGTTTGGGTTAATGAGCTTATGTTTGACACAATAAAGGGTTTTAATATATAGATGCTACTATCAAGTCCAAATGACTAAAACCACATATGAAAAATACACAATGCAGAATTTAACAATTTGTTCTCCCCGCCAATCTTTCAAAACTCAACCTCTTTTACATAATCAAATAAATATTCACACATGATAAACAAAATGCATTCCACATCACTCCAGTTAAAGGAATATGTTCTTTGTACTGAAACCCCGCCCTTCTGTCAACAGTCCAAAACAGTTCGTTTACATCAGGGGAGAAATATTCACAGATCAAGCACCATTTACAAGTGAAAACAGTCCAAAACAGTTCTAAATAAATATGTTGGTGGATTTTGATGTCTGAGGACAACAAGGGATGGACTTTTTCACTGGAGGAAGCAATATTATGAATTATGGGCTTGTATTTTTAGCAGAAGCAATTGTTTAAAGTTTAAACATCTTGATATTTTTTTTTTTTTTTTTTTTTTGCAATTGATGTACACAATTTTACCACAATTTCCCTAAGTAAACAAAATAAATCAAATGAATGACTGCAGTGCTCTTGCATGGCCTGAGGGTTAGTATACATTTTTAGCACATTTTCTCTGAGTAAATGAATTGAAGCTGATGGATGTCTGGAGTGCGTCTGTTCACCCTTCAGCTAAAACACGAGCCACGTTTCACTGCAGCTGCACACCCCAGCAGGGTGAGGGACAGTAATTACTGCAATTACTGATGCTAAACTACACATTTATAGTATCTGAATGGAAACTTGACTTAATTCTAATGATTATTTAAGAAACAAATGAAAAATAAATGAAGATCTGCTGTTATAGAAGAGAGGAGATGGACGATAGTTAGTGGTATTTGCTAAAGCAAGCATCACTACTGCTATTGGCCATGCTTTATGATTTATGTGATGTATGTGTGTAGTGCTTGAAGTGAAGTCAGCCGTCCCCATGGGCTCCAACATTCGCACTTCTGTCACCAACAGCATTGTTGCCTGATGCAGGCAGGAGAGAGGAACAAGTTTGAACGGTACCCAATGATTTTCACCATCACCTTTTCATCAGTATTTAATCAAACTGGCATACAACCCTGCTGATCACTTAAAGTATTAATTCGTTTATTTGCAAAACGCATTCTTAATTTGGGCAGAATTGATGTCCAAAATCAAAAAAATCCCCATTTACATTGTCAATGCATGTTCTACGTCTTTTTGTGAATAATTTATCAGTGAATATTTTTCCAAAGAAAACAAATTTTCTTTCTAATCTGTTATCAAAATGCCAAAACGGTCACTGAAATGACTTACTAAGGTGTAAATTGTGATGCAATATTCAAGTATTTTCCTCCACAGGTTTTTTTTTTTTTTTTTTTTTTTTTTTACCAATACAAATATCTCAATTCAAGATACATTTACATGAAAGCAAAAGTACTTAAGGTATTAAGTCTTGTTTTCTGAAATAAAAAAAAATAAATAAATAAAATTAAGTGAGTTTATACTTAAAACAGCAAAATAAATAAATAAATAAATAAAAAATCTGCAGATGTGGTCAGAAAAATAAACAAATCAAATGACTCCACTGGCAGATATTTGTTATTTTTTTAAGCATAAAGTCACTTAATTATATGTTTTTCTAAAAACTAGTCTTTATATTTTGTGTAATTTTGCTAATCTATTCATTTACTTTTAATTAATTCATTAATACATTTATCATTATTATTATTATTATTATTATTATTATTAAATAAAAAATAAAAAAGTTTTATTATCCTCCTGTCTTCTTGTTCTCTCTTGACATTTTATTTTTTTCCATTAATTTTTATTAAATACATAATCCTTTTATTTAATTATTTTCCATCTATACATTTAATTATTATTATTATTATTTTTTATCTAAAGTGATCATGTGTATTTTTTTAAAAAAAATCTTTACCTCCTGTGCTCCCGTTTTCAAGGGCGTTTGCTGGGGTGACGATCCATGACTGTTTTAACTGGCTGTCTGTGCTGGTGCTGCTGCTGGTTGAGGTTCATGTCCGGTCTGGTGAGTTATCTGGCCAGAGTCACTGTCAGCAGCTTTCAGCTGCACAGCAGAGAAGTACCTGAACTGCTGAAGATGCTCACTGAACCCTTCACCAAACTCATCATACAGGTGTGTGTGTTTGTGTGCATGCAATATGTTTTTAGACTTGCTCATGTTTCTTTGAGTGTTGAGATATGCAGAATATTTTGTGTCAGGCTGTATTTTCTGTACTCGCCTACAGTGACACAGAGAGTCTGATATTGACTGTGGCATCTTGGCCTTCTAGCTGGATAAATCAGTAATAACGGGCATTGCTCTAGGCGACGAGTCCATGAGGAATTACAGCCTCGTGCATTTCTGTGGTAACTTTCTCCTGACACAAACATTTTTCATGCTCCTAACCTGTACACCTCACAAATTTACCCATACATTTTTACCTATAAATTTTCCCATTAATCTGGAGTTTCTTTTTCTTTTCAATGAAAAAGATAATGAAATTTAGCTCTAATTAGTTGTTTGCATAAATGAATAAGTAAATAAAAATAAATACTATAATAATATTATAAATAAAAATACAAAATAAAGAGACAAAAGACATTTTTATAAATAACTATAAATTCTTTAATAATATTATAAATTATAAAATAAAATACAGAATTTTTGTTTAATTTTCATTACCTTTAAACACGTTCTGACAGGGTTTATGAGTTTTACCCTCATGCATTTTGTGTTAATTTTGTAGACAGTCAATGCTTCATGAGTAAACTTTTCCCGGTCAAGTTGTGTTTGGATAGGATTTTTCAGGCACTTACAGACAATTGAGAAAACACCTTTCCTTTCTGGATGATCTGCTGTCAGTCATTCTGCCACTTGTCATCCACTCTACACTATCTTGTCACAGTTCACAAGACTGTGTGTCACCTTCTCTTGTTTATCCACTCCAACCGACCATATTTCACAAGAAAATCAGTAGTCTTTTCTGTTCTGCAGTAGTTTTCAGGGAAATATTGCTCTTTCTCCCCCTCCAGTCCTCAGTGAATGTGACAGCAGCTGCCGCCCAGAACTGCTCCACTGAACTGCATTGTGGTAAGGACAGTGATCTCACCTGGATACCACAGAATATCATCTCGCAGATCAACACAGAGAAATGTGTGTGTATTTTTAGAGCAATTTAAAATTGTAATGTCTAATTTCTCCTGTCCAGGATTACTCTAACCCTACCCCTAAACCTACCCCTCACACAAAACTGCTGGAATTTTTTCATAAGCTTTTTAAGCTTTTTGGTTTATGAGGACGCAGGAAGTGTTAACCTCATTAACAATGTTTATGTAGTAACACCCATGTCGTTAGACATTTATGTCCCCATAATAAACCAAGCACACACACACTAAGGGGATAGAAGAATAGAAAATACAGTTTTGTGCTGTATAATTGGGGGTCTTGAATGAAGGTCAAGATGGCAGTAGGTGCAAAATTTGGCATCGGCACTGGCAAGACAGGGGCAATAATAGCAATGTTCTTTTATGGACTGATTTTAAATATATTGAGATCTATTGATTTCAATTTAACCACAACAAAATTGGGTAAAAACAAGCATCCATATCAATATTTTTATGTAGATCAGACTGATTTTGACCAAACAAATATTGAACTAACAATGGGAGCCTTAACAAACTTCGGCTCTGGAAAACATGTGTTGGCAATAATTATTTATCCACAATGGTATCACTGGACAAGGAAGTACAAGTCTTCAACCAAGATACAACAAACCAACGCTTTGCTAATTACAATTTGCTTACTACTATCTGGAGATATCCCTCCCCGCTAGAGTAAGTTAATATCGCTGTTTCAAAAGGCAACATTGCTGATTCACAGGTAGGCCTACGCACTCTTGTTTGTAACAAAATGCCAACTGAACAGATAAAACAAACTAATCTTGATCATCACCTCTGCTCCGTGGGCACTGCTGGATATGCGTTGCCTGTCTGGGTTCCGGGGGCTTGTCTCAGAAGTGCCCAGGGGGAGGCAGCGGTGGAAAGAACGGTCTATAATTGCATCGCTGAAGCATTGAATATTGGGTTGAACCGATCGAACTCATTCTAAAAAAATAAAGGTGACAAACACTCCGAAATATGTGTGGGCTACTCATTCAGAAACTGTGAACTATAATCAATAGACCCATCTATATTGACACTGTTAGCGGGAAAAAACAAGATCTACAACCAAGATGCTACCGGATCAAAGGACATCTAACGTTACTGGTGCGAAAAAAAGGCTTTAAATTTTGCAACTGCTAAAAATAGGAAACTAAACATATTCCAAACTGTAAGTCATTCAAGAATAATCTGGGACCGTTAATTAAAGCCCAGGGGCATTTTAGGAGGGCATCTAAATATACAAAGTTATAAATCATGGGACATTTTAACATTAATTGGGAGGAAAAATCGGCAAGAAAAACTTTAAAACAGATCACTAATGACTTTGACCTTACACAATTGATAAATGGGCCCACTAGAGCAGGGGTGGCGAACATCGGTCCTGGAGAGCCGCAGCCCTGGCAGGTGAGTTTTAATTAGGGTTGAAGCTGAACTCTGCAGGGCTGCGGCTCTCTAGGACAGTTGTTCGCCACCCCTCCACTAGAGTAGCAAATTCAACAAGAACACAAATAGATTTAATATTTAGTAATAGAACAAAAATTTTCAAATCCTTTAATATACTGACTGGACTTTCAGATCATAATTTGATTATGATAGCCAGGAAGCTAACAAATAAACGTTCACTCTGTTTGTCCAAGATACAGAATCTTCAAATATCCCCAAAAATATGCAAGGTCACTTTATAAGTGCTGTCCAGAGCATTAATTGGGAGACAGTGCTTTTAGGGAAATCACCAGAAGAAGACAGCAAAAGATTCACAGGTAAACTGCAGAGATTATTTTATGAATTTGCATGCAGTCAAAGAAGTAGGAAGAAGAAGAACACCATTCCTTGGATGAACATAAAAATCTTGAATTTAATCAAAAAACGGGATATGTCCCTTAAGGTTTCAGTTAAATCTTAAGTAAGCAGCAATTGATATACTTTTACTATATTATGAAATAGAGCAGTTAAAGAACTAAGGGTAGCTAAAGCTAATTTCTTTCTGACTATAATAGAAAAAGCAGGAGCCAATACTAAATCTATTTGGAGTCAGTTCAAAATATTAATGGGACATAATTCTATACATCCTAAATCACTTGAACTCGTTGTTGACGGAAAACTTCAGAATAAGCAAGCTGAAGTATCTGTTATTCTCAACAATTATTACATTGATTCAGTAGAAAATATCATTAAGTATTTTACTCCTAAGTATAAGGACACTTTTTGTCAAGTTAGACTGAACCAACTTTCAGCATAGAATCTATCACTGAGTCAGATTTGATGAGAGTGATTAGATCCCTTAGGCCATCTCGAGCTAAAGATGTCACTGGGACAAATACATGTACTTTGAAAGAGCTTTCTGAAGTATTAGTCAACCCGATTACAAAAATTGTAAATCTCTTATTTACTCATGGGATATTCCCAAATATTTGGAAATTAGTTGCTGTAATTCCCATATTAAAAGGAGGCGATCGTCTGTCCATCAGCAACTACAGACCTGTTAGTATTTTGCCCGTGGTTTCCAAAGTGGCCAAAAAACTAGTTGCAGAACAAATGATAAATCATTTAAAAACCAGTGCTTATCCTTTACACCCACATCAGTTTGGTTTCCGTACTAATCACTCAACTGATTAAGTTAACTTATTGCTGGATCGAGGAGAGGTTGTTGGTGCTGTCTTCCTAGATTTATAATCGGCCTTAGATACCATTAATCATGGAATTCTCTTATCTAGATTGAATGCATTGAATTGTTCAGTAGACACCATTAAATGGGTAGAATCATATTTAACACATTAGTCTCAGTTGGTAAGAGTGAAGAATTATCAATCAGGTGTTGTTTCTTTGTTAGCAGGTGTCCCGCAAGGTTCAATCTGCTCAGAATTGCCAAAATGGTGCTATGCTGATTTGGAGAGACACAGAGGAGAGGAATTGTTGAATAAAGTCGTTATTTTTGTTTTCTTCATGTACAAAAAGTATTCTCAGTTGCTTCATAACGTTACGGTTGAATCACTGATGGCAGATGGACTATTCTGACGATGCTTTTCATACTTTCCTGGACCTTGACACTGTTATTTATTTGCCAGTCTATGGGACAGTCTCAAGCCTCCCTGTTTTCATCCAAAATATCTTAAATTGTGTTTTGAAGATGAACAAAGCTTTTACGGGTTTGGAACGACATGGGGGTAAGTGAATAATGACAAAATTTTCATTTTGGGATGGAGTATCCCTTTAAGTTTCACTTAAAGAAGTGGTTAATTGAGAGTCAGCATTCTCAACATTAATCTTATAAATTAAACTCTGCTGCTGTCTTGTCTTTTCTGCTCTGCTAGTTTGAGATTTTTATGTTATGTATATGAGGTTGTTTGGTTTAGGTCTCATTGAATGATTATTTGTCTGTATGCTTACATTATCTTTGTCTGTATACTGGTATGATATTATTGATAGATTGTTTTTTTTTTTTTTTAGGAATAGTGTAAATGGTATATGTATTTTAAATTAACCAACAATCAAGTACTGATTAATTCTTTATATTTTTTTGGGTGACAATTTTACCATCAGTCCAGGGACTGCAGATGCAAAATAGCCTTCTGGCTAATTCTGGCACATTGTACACTTATGTATTATTGATGTGCATTGTCCCTGTCAAATAAACCTGAAATAAATAAATAATAAAAAAACATTACGTCTATGGAGAATCCACTTAAATGTTATATATAAGTCTTTCTGTATGTGTGTGTGTGTGTGTGTGTGTGTGTGTGTGTGTGTACACACATACAAACTATATATCTATTTATTTTTATTTTGTATTTCATTTTTATTTATATTTTTATTTATTTATATCTATTTACCTTCTATATATTTATTGTAAATGTATTTATTTATTTATAATTTATTTTATTTCTTTCTTTTTTTTCTTTTTTTTTGTGGTTTTCATATTTTAATTATGTACTTTCTCATCATTTAATTTCTTTCTCTTTCTTTGCTATTTTTACTTATTTGAATTTTTTTGTTAATTATTTTTAAACATAAGAAACAAAGCCTTATTTTGCAAATTCTATCCATTTTTTTAAGGAATTTCAAACAATAAATTCCGTTTTGGCGCTCTTTGATGTGGTGTGACAGATTACTGTATAAGTGATGATAAACAAAACCTCACAGAGAATTATATTTACGTAATATTATACTTACATAAGTCAACTCATTTATTGTCCATAGCTTGTTTGTTTGCAAAAGAAATAATAGCAACTGTTGTTTATCTGAATTTTTAATATTATAGTGATGTGCAAGTAATCGGGCTCCCTATAGTTTACAGCATTACCTGAGATAGATTTTTTTTTTTATCTTTAAAAATGTAATTATTAATACATTAATTTAAAGACAGAGCCACAGTTTGCTCAGCAAACACACAAAAAAAAAAAACAATTTTATGTTTAGTTTTGCTCCCTGCTGTACCGTAAACTTACTGAACCCTGACTTCAAAACCAAGGTACATATCAAATAATCATTTTTGTGTACCATTACCACCCCTATTCTTTTGTAATTTTTGTTTCATATAGGCAAACAGCTCTATATTCTTACTGTAGGTCAATAGCTGTCTCTTCTGTGTCAATTTTTAACTCCATATAGATTTCCTGTACCCTCTCGGCTGGCTGTCAGGATATCTGGCCCTGTTGATGGGAGCAGGAATGACCTTTACCATCCAGAGCAGCTCTGTTTTCATCTCGGCTATGACTCCACTCATTGGTGCATCTCTAATGAATGACTTCTTCAGCAGATCGTTTTATTAGAAGTGACCCTGCCAACAAAAGCTCATTGTTGACATCGCATGAATGAGACGACCAGCAGGCAGCAGCACAAGATTGTCAAAAACACATTAATAATACATCCACCCGAGTCCAAAATGGCTTTTTAGATGTTCATAATGTAGGCCAGGAATGTAAAAAATGAGCATGCAACAGTCAAGTAAACAAAATCAGCAGATTTTATTGCATTTTTTTGGCTAAACTATAGACTTGAACTGAAATGAAGTTTGAGGCGGCTGTGAAAATCAGTCTAGGGGATTGTATTTTCATGGTTTGATGTGCAACCACTTTAAATGAGCTAGAAAACTTTTGCAATAAGTCCTAAGTTCAAAAGTTATTATTTTTTACATGGTACCCTTTTAACTGCAATACTTTTACAAAACCATGTGTGACAATTCAGCTGTTTTGTTTCACTATAAATTAATAAAACAAATAATAAGCAGTTATGATTAAATTTAAATTTTTGATGTTCACCCTGGTGTTTTCTTCAAACACGCTCAAATGTAGAGCAAATGTGGGAGTGAACTAGTCACTAATGGTGCTTTTGGCTCAAATTAAATATTAACTGCACCTCTGTGAAATCAGGCAAAATGATGGTGCTTTCCCGTTCAATTTTTTTTTATCATTAATTTACACCCATTATCTGGAAATGATTCATCAGCTGCAGCGTGATTGTGATAATTATTAACTTTTCAGGCAATGGGGATCCCTCTGTGTCTTTGAGATTACAGTTACTATGGAGATCATCATATATTAAAGTCCCTGAAGAGTTTAGGTGTCACTGGTCGTATTATTAATAGTAGAAAGAGGGTTAAAAGATAATCAATGCTGACAAAGGGACAGAAACCCTGTGATGTCATTAGATGACGACTTGATTCTGTAATCCTATTACAGTATTTTTCACAAATAAAGAAATATTTAAATGTATAAATATATATTATATATAAATAAAAATTACATTAATATGAATATGACATGAATATGACAGTGGGTAAATGGATAAAGCACAGCATAGTTTTGTAAGGAGTGAAATTATTTCCTTATGAAATGAATTCTTCTTCTTCATCTTCTTTGGCCTGACAGAGCTGTGTGAGTTTTGCAGTGAACCACGGTTTGTCCTTGTTGTAAGTTAAATGCGTCCTGGTAGGAATGCACATATCCTCACAAAAACGAATGTATGATGTAGTCTCTGTGAGCTTGTCCAGATCAGTGGCAGCAGCTTCAAAAACATTCTAATCAGTGCAGTTGAAGCAGGCTTGTAAATCCCGCTCTGCTTCATTAGTTCATCTTTTTACAGTCCTAGTTACAGGTTTAGCTGATTTCAGTTTCTGCCTGTAGGTCAGTATAAGATTAACCAAACAGTGATCAGAGAGCCCCAAATGTGACCATGGGACAGAGTGATATGCATCCTTTATTGTGGTAAAACAGTGGTCCAGTACATTACTGTCTCTGGTAGGACATGTAACATGTTGTTTGTAGTTTGGCAGTTCACGTGAGAGATTTGCTTTATTAAAGTCCCAGAGAATAATTATAACAGACATACAGCAACAATACTTGGACTCTGTGATTTGATCAGACAGCTGTTGTAGTGCCACACTCATGTGCGCTTGCGGAAGAATGTAAACACTTACGGGAATGAACGAGGAAAACTCCCGCGGTGAATAGAATGGCATAAAGTTGATGAAAAGCGCTTCTAGAATTGGACAGCACATCTTCTTCAATGCTGTTACATCTGTACACCACCTTTTGTTGATGTAGAAGCATGTCCCACCGCCGCACAATTTCCTGGTTGATTTTGCGTCAGGATCCGCTCTGAACAGCTGGAAGCCCGGCAGATGTAACACGCTGTCCGGAATGGCTTCCTTCAGCCAGGTTTCAGTAAAACACAGAGCAGCAGAGTTGAAAGGTCCCTATTTATTCTGGAAAGCAGAAGAAGTTTTGTTTTGTTGTATAGAGAGCAGAGATTCACCAGATTGATACTAGGCCCCAATCAAATGGAACGCATTTTTCAGGTTTGAAAATGTGAGGAGCACCAAACTGTTTTTGTTTTTTTTTTGGGTTGATTTTTAATTATTTTTTTATTTTTTTATTTAGAAAAGAGCAGTGTGCTGCTGTTTTGTTGTTGTTGTTGTTGCTAGGCAACCATTGAGTCAGCTGTCCTGTCAGTCTAATCAAGGATTATAGCGTGAACACTCTAAAATCTTTGGTTTGCTGCTAAGTAAACTGTAATATTAGCAAAAAAAAAAAAAAATACAGCTCCGGGTAACCCGGCAACATAAGTTTCTCCTCCATCATTGCAATTTACGGATGTTCCCAGCAACTGTAGCTTCCATCATCACAATGGAAGGCTCGCCTCTCCATTCATTCGATTGGACAATGGAAAAAAAAACGTGAAAAACGGCGCTTTCCTGTTCAGAGTTTATTTTTTTTCCAACTTCATAAGAGACATATTTCAAAAACAATACAAAATATTAAGTTGTCACACGGTCTGTATCTAATTAACTATGAAGTCAAATTTCACAACTATTAAATTGGACTTCATATTTGGACTTCAATTTCAGTAACTATGAAGTCCATTTTCACAAATGTTCACAAACAGCTGATACTCTGTCTGCCGTTTTGCAAGCTGGTTTCAAACATTTAGATCCGAACTGTCTTGGATTTCAAACCTAAAGACAATGCCATACCGGCTTCATAACACTGATTGGACAAAACCTGTTTTGCTTTCTATGTCTCTGAGTCCTGCAGGCATTGGCGTGATCAGTCTCAATAGAGCGTATCCTTTGACCTTGGGTTCCAACATTGGCACGACCACCACAGCCATCCTCGCAGCTCTTGCCAGCCCCAGAGAGAAACTTCCTGCTGCATGCCAGGTACGAGAGTGACACACAGCCATTACTGAGTGCACAGTGGAAATGTCAGTTTTCTAAAGTTATTGTACCTTATCAAAAATTCATGCCAATATCTGCTTGCTTTTCCAACTGGATGATGAGGACAATGTATCTTCTGGACACTTTTCTTCATTAATGCATTTATTTATGTATTTTTACTGGTGCTTGCTCAGATCCCTATTTGTTCAGATCCCTAAACATAAATATTAAACCTAGAGCTTAACTCATTCTGCATCATTTATTTATGAATCATGTCATGAATAACTAAAACTGTTACTATGCACTACATATGTCATTGCAAAGAAGTCATTGCAAAGAAGTCACCACTATAAAGTAACTGGAGCTACTGCAAGTACAGTATAATTTTCATTTTTGGTATACAGTACCAAGGTTGTACAGGTTTCCAGTACAAATATCTAAACATCCTTAAATCAAGATACTTTAACTTGAAAAGTAAAATGGCATAATATAAGTCTTGTTTTCTGAATAAAAAAGAGGAAGAATCAGAAGAATGTATCAAAATTAAGTTAGTTTATGATTAAAATAAGAAAATATATCTGCAAATGGGGTAAGAAAAATAAACTTGTTTTCCCTTTGAATTAAATTTATTTTATCCCATTGGCAGATATTTTTGTTGTTTAAAGCTTAAACTCTCTTAAGTTTGATACATTCTTATGAAAACAAGACAAAATATTAATAATCAATCTTAAACTGAGTAAGAAAATTTGTATTTTTTTTGCAGTGTAAAGAAGACAATAGTTTAATCATCCAGCTGAATTTGGTTTAAGTTATATTCTCATCTGATAATGTAAATGCGGTCAAATCGATAATATTACTAAATATTAACATTTAAAAATGCTACAAAAAATAATACTGAATATTTAAAAACAGACCCCATATTCACAGCCCCACTCATATAAGATAAGTGAAAAATCTAGTTTGCTTTATTCTTGCACTCTCATATTCCCTTTTACTTCAATATTTTTGGGATTTTACTTTATCCTGTCCCGTTCACTCATCTGCCCATCTGTATGGCATCTGCACTGGGCGAACGCACTGCCAAGTACTGCTGGTTTGCTGTGCTCTACCTTCTGGTCTGTTTTCTGATGCTGCCTTGCCTGTTGTTCGGCATCTCTCTGGCTGGATGGCAAGCCATGGTTGGCGTGGGTGCGCCGTTCGCAGCGCTCACCATCTTTGTCCTCCTGGTCAACCTGATACAGTCTCACAGTCCCATGCACCTGCCGAAGATACAGCTGGGACTTTCTCCCGCAGTGGATGCACTCTCTTAAACCGCTCGACAAGCTCATTCCCAAAACAACAGCACTGTGCTGCAGCCCGGCTGGACTTGATAACTCAGATGTGGTTGTAGTGACTCCAGACACAACAAATATAAAATCAGAATCAAAGAAACAAGCCAAACAGTGGTATGACAACCCTGCCCTGTCCCTACCTAAGGAGATTTCCTCAGCGCCAAGAGTGTTTATACTTAGAGGACTAGAAAGATGCAACAGCACGCCATTATAGATTAGTCTTATCATAATGAACCATCATGTTCGAAATGGCCAATCTCAGATTTAATCTCTGTTCCAAATCCTAGTGAGCTGTCATATGATATGATATGATACAGTACACAACCTAAGATATTGTTTTGGCCAAATTCTAAGACAGCATCTGCATTCATGTATGAGCAAATCTCTTAATGCACTGCAACAAGCTTAATAAGAACAGATCTATCCAAGATGTCAGACAAAAGTAATTAAAATTTGACTATTTTATTGGTTTTAGTTGTTGTTGTTTGTTTGTGTTTGTGTGTGCTACATATTTGTATGCTTATCAGAGTTTACTCTACTGAAATAAAAAAATAGTGATGTTTATGTTGCTGCCTATGTAGAGCAGTTAGGATGCTGTCTTAAAATGTAGTTACCAAAAGTATGAACACTAGTACTGTTTAAAAGTTTGGGGTTGAAAGATGCCTCTTATGCCACCAAGGCTGCATTTATTTGATTAAAAATACAGTAAAAACAGTAATATTGTAAAATATTATTAAAATTTAAAAAAGCGGTTTTACATTTAATATATTTTAAAATATAATTTATTCTTGTGATTCAAAGCTGAATTTTCAGCATCATTACTCCAGTCTTAAGTGTCACATCATGATCCTTCAGAAAGCATTCTAATATGCTGATTTGCTGCTAAATAAATATTTCTTTCTTCTTCTTTAAGGGAGTTCACTAAGTTTTGGAAGAGATTCTTAGTTTTACATACGGTGCTTATTCAAATTCTAAATGCACTTTTTGAGCAAATCAGTCTAATTTTATTCACCATAATATTTTCACAATAAGTTCAGAGAATTATATGAAGCTTTATCTCGAGGCCATCGTGTCTCTGAGGAATGTGGGTGAACATTTTGTTGTTTTGTCCTGCAGTCATGCATGAATGTTTATTATCTCCAGTTCCATGTAAATCTAGCTGAATAAACAGTTTGAAAATCTGCATCGATAGACAGGATCTTTATGGCACAAGCATAATAAGTCAGGGCTATCCCAGCATGCCTTGTATTATTAAAAATGCAGATCTTAAAAACCAAATAGTTTGTTTTTTAATTTCCTTGCACAATGCCAGAATGACAGAATGAACCATGCTGTAAATTCTGCATTGAATTAAACATTTATTTGACAACAACGAGCTGGTAAAACCTACCTAAAACAGTCTATGCTGGTTGGCTAGTCTTAGCTGTTTTGAGTTGGTCTCCCAGTTTAAAAGTTCCCCAAACCCATTTGAAATTACCCAAGAGACCATCTAAGACCCACAAACCAGCTCAGACATGGTTTAAGATTTTGGCTCCAGCAGGTACTGTTTAAATTTTGTTTTTGTATAATGCATTTTGTTTCTCATGCTATATTTAAAGGTGGTAGGCAGTATATAGCATGTTTTGTGTAGTATTCAATAAGCTCCATTCTGAAAACCAGGTAGCACCTCATGCTAGGGTCGGCGTGATGGGCTGAATACTAATTATGTGGAGACTGTGGAGATACATATCTGATGTTTTTATAGGTACATTGACTCACTGAAATGAACACAAACACATACGTAGACTGCCTTTAAATGAATAGGAATGCTAATTGATAGCGCTCTCCAGGTGTCATAGACTTACTTTGCTAACATTACAGTTAATAATTGTGTGTGTAAAAATATAATTTAAAAAGTTGAACAGCACTGTCAGCGTGCAGAAGGTATGGGATGTGCAGACCACATTAAGTAAATTTGAGGGCAGAAGACAGGTTTTTTAATTATAATGATGCTGGATTTTGCCTTAATATAATACTTCAAACAATTCTTATGGTGTCATTTATTCTTTTCTGGTGTTTGATAGCCATTGCCTTTCACTTTCATGCATAAAAGAGCTGTCAGTTAAATAACTTAATTAGAAAATCATATGTAGTTCGCACAACATGAAGCTTGGGTTACCTGCATTTAAAGGAATAGTTCACCCTAAAAAGAAAATTTGCTGAAAATGTACTGACGCACAGTCCATCCAAGATGTCAATGACTTTGTTTCTTCATTGGAAAAGATTTGGAGAAATGTAACATTTTATCACTTGCTCAACAGTGGCTCCTCTGCAGTGAATGGGTGCCGTCAGAATGAGAGCCTAAATAGCTGATAAAAACTTGACAGTAATCCACAAGTTATCTACACAACTCCAATCTACAATTATTGTCTTGTGAAGCTGTGTTTTTAGGAAACAAATCCATCATTTAGATGTTTTAACTTTAAACGTCACTTCCAGGTAAAATATGAGTCCATAATCCATAATAACGTGTCCTCCAGTGAAAAAAGTCCATCTCCTGTTGTCTTCTCACATCAAAATCCAGCAACATATTTGTTTAGAACTGCTTTTGCTTGTAAACAGTGCTTGATCTTTGCATATTTTGCTCCTGATTCAGATGAGATGAGTTTTTCAGTGGAGAAAGCAATATTATGGATAGAGGACTCAATGGTTTAAAGTTAAAGTGTCTTTTGGATGGATTTGCTTCTTATCATTGTTTTGTTTTTTTTGTTTTTTTATCTTATTCTGATGCAGAGGATCCACTGGTGAGCGAGTGATTTAATGCTGAATTTCTGCAAATCTGTTCAGAAACAAGCTACATTTACATCTTGGATGAGGGTGAGTACATTTTCAGCAAATTTTTAATTTTGGGTGAATTATGCCTTTAAGTGTCCATGGGTCAGTTCTCAGGACGCAAAATCCAACTCAAATATTTTCGATGAAAAATTATAGTTGAATCCACATCCATGCTTAGTCTATGAGATTAATTGAGGTCTGAACGCTGGGTCTTTTATGTCTTAGGTCAGGGAGTCAAAGAGATTAAACCTAGTGTTAGAGATTTTTCTTGTGAACAACATGTAGAAACCTGATATTTTGAGGCTGTATTGTGTGTTCATAGAAGTGAATGGAAGATTAAGTAGTAAGCCTATATGTGAAGAACGTAACACCATTTGAATTAACTGTCTGCTTGTCCAGGTCTTATAATGTGAGTAATGTGACTTCTAGGTATACGAATGAAATCTCAGGATAGACTTCTGCCAAATGCAGTGGAAGTAATCAAAGTGAGAATGTTCTAAATGTTAGACGTCTTTTCTGAGAGAATGAATTTGCAGGGATTTTTTTAATATATATTATATATATATTTTTTTTTGATGTTTCAGGTAAATTTGTCACAGACATTTGCTTATTAGATTATATCTTTCCAAGTGAATCTCAAACAGCGATGAGTCCTTGAACTAGCTGTATGAGTCTTGCGCATCTCTTGGTGTCTGACTTAGTGATTTGCAGCCTTTTCATGGAAAGATCGGAGATAAATTCCTGAGAGTGTTTCTGCTCTGCGCAACTGCTCTGATGATAAAAGCTCAGAAACTATAATAGAAAAACAAGTTTCTGCTGAATCCCCTGGAAACGTCTCTGAAAAAAAAATACAGCTGTTATCTTGAGAATTCTAAAGATTACCTAATATATAAATGGACAGAAAAGTTGAACAGACTCAAGGCTATTTTGAATACTAATATTTCACCCACTGAACACATTGCACATTGAAGATTCATTTTTAGA